>NW_025533584.1:582500-645000 GCF_020615455.1 Coregonus clupeaformis
TCTCACACTGGACCTAAACACAGTAAACAGACGCCTCTCTCTGTCTGAGGAGAACAGAAAGGTGACATGTAGGACAGAGGAGCAGCCGTATCCTGATCACCCAGAGAGATTTGAGGTCTATAAACAGGTGCTGTGTAGAGAGGGTCTGACTGGGCGCTGTTACTGGGAGGTAGAGTGGAGTGGGAGTTGGGCTGGTATAGGAGTGGCATATAAAGGAATCAGCAGGAGAGGATGGGGTGATGGCTGTAGGATTGGATGTAATGACAAGTCCTGGAGTCTGATCTGCTCTGACAACAGTTACTATGCCTGTCACAATAATAAGTCCACTACCATAGACGTCCCCTCCTCCGGCTCCCACAGAGTAGGAGTGTATCTGGAATGGCCAGCCGGCACTCTGTCCTTCTACAGAGTCTCCTCTGACACACTGACCCACCTGAACACATTCCACTCCACATTCACTGAGCCCCTCTATCCAGGGTTTAGGGTTCATGATGTTGACTCCTCAGTGTCCCTGTAAATAATAACCATGGTAACACTGACACACACACACACACACACACTGGACACACACACACACACACTGACACACTGGACACACACTGACACACTGACACACTGGACACACACACTGGACACACACACACAATGGACACACACACACACACTAGACACACACACACACACACACACACTAGACACACACACACACACACACACACACTGGACACACACACACACACTGACACACTGGACACACACACACACTGGACACACACACACACACACACACACACTGGACACACACACACACACACACACTGGACAAACACACAAACTGGACAAACTCACACTGGACAAACTCACACTGGACACACACACACACACACACACACACACACACACACACACACACACACACACTGGACACACACAAACACACATACACTGGACACACACACACACACACACACTGGACACACACTGGACACACACACACACTGGACACACACACTGGACACACACACACACTGGACACACACACACACACACCGGACACACACACACACATATACACTGGACACACACACACACTGGACACACACACACACAAACTGGACACACACACACACACACTGGACAAACACACACACTGGACAAACTCACACTGGACACACACACACACACACACACACTGGACACACACACACACACATACACTGGACACACACACACACACACACTGGACACACACACTGTACACACACACACACTGGACACACACACTGGACACACACACACACTGGACACACACACACACCGGACACACACACACACATATACACTGGACACACACACACACTGGACACACACACACTGGACACAAACACGCAGGACAAACACACACACTAGACACACACACACACTGAACACACATACACACACACACACACACACACACACACACACACTGGACACAAACACACACACACACTGGACACACACACTGGACACACACACAAACACTGGACACACACACACACACACACACTGGCACACACACACACACACTGGACACACACACACACACACACACACACACACACACTGAACACACACACACACACACACACTGGACACACACACACACACACACTGGACAAACACACACACTGGACACACTCACACTGGACATACACACACAAACACTGGACACACACACTAGACACACACACACACACACACACACACACACACTGGACACACACAAACACACTGGAAAAACACACTCACACTGGACACACTCACACTGGACATACACACACATACACTGGACACATACACACACACTGTACAAATACACACACACACACACACACACTGGACACACACACACTGGACACACTCACACTGGACACACACAAACTGGACACACACACACACACTGGACACACACACACACATATACTGGACACACACACACACACTAGACACACACACACACTGTACACACACACACACTGTACACACACACACACTGGACACACACACACACACACACACTGGACACACACACACACACACAGTGGACAAACACACACACACACACACTGGACAAACTCACACTGGACACACACACACACACACATACACTGGACACACACACACACACACACACACACACACTGGACAAACACACACACACTGGACACACACACACACTGGACACACCCACTGGACACACACACACTGGACACACACACACACACACACACACACACACACTGAACACACACACTGGAAACACACACACACACACACACACACTGGACACACACAAAAACACACTGGAAACACACACACTGGACACACTCACACTGGACATACACACACACACAAACACACACACACACACACACTGTACACACACACACACACACACTGAACACACACACTGGACACAGACACACACTGGACACACACTGGACACACTGGACACACACAAACACACACACACACACACACACTGGACACACACACACACACACTTGACACACACACACTGGACACACACACACACACACACACTGGACACACACAAACACACACACACACTGGACACACTCACACTGGATACACACACACACCCATACACACACACACACTAGACACACACACACACACTGAACACACACACTGGACACACACACACACACACACTGGACGCACACACACTGGACACACACACACACTGAACACACACACACACACACACACACTGGACACACTCTGGACACACACTGGACACACACACAAACTGGACATACACACACACACACACACTGGACACACACACACATACACTGGACACACACACACAGAACACACACACGCTGGACACACACACACACACTGGACACACACACACACTGGACACACACACACACACACTGAACACACACACACACACTGGACACACACACACTGAACACACACACAAACACACTTGATACACACACACACACTGGACACACACACACTGGACACACACACACACACACACAGACACACACACACTGGACACACACACACTGAACACACACACACTGGACACACATACACAAACACACATGAAACACACACACACACTGGACACACACACACTGGACACACACACACACACACTGGACACACACACACTGGACACACACACACTGAACACACACACACTGGACACACAAACACACTTGATACACACACACACACACTGGACACACACACACACACACACACAGACACACACACACACTGAACACACACATGCTGAACACACACACACACACACACACACATACACACTGAACACACACTGGATACACACACACACACACAAACACACACACACACAATGGACACACACACAAACAGTGGACACACACACGCACACACACACTGGACACACACACACAGGACAAACACACACACACACACACGAGACACACACACACATACACACTGAACACACACACACACACACACACACACACACACACTGAACACACACACTGGACACACACACACAAACACACTGAACACACACACACACACACACACACACTAGACACACACACACTGTACACACACACACTGAACACACACATGCTGAACACACACACACACTGGACACACACACACTGGACACACACACACACATACACACTGGACACACACACACAGGACACACACATACACACTGGACACACAAAACCTGACACACACACACACAGGACACACACACAGGACACACACACACACTGGGACACACACACACACTGGACACACACACACTGGATACACACTGGACACACACACACACACACACCTGACACACACACACACACACAGGACACACACACAGGACACACACACACACACACACACACCTGACACACACACACACACTGGACACATTTCCATATGTTGGATTTTGATGAAAGGAAATCCCATATAGCCTACTGGACAGGACTTTGCTAAGGCATCTTCTGTTTGGGTGTCTCAGGTCAGGTCTGAGCCATGATCAGAATGTGTCTCTGTGTCTATTTCCAGCCCTGCCATTTCTACCTGTTCTGATCTAGTGTTTCACCCCTGACCTCCTCACACCGTCTCACTGTCCATGTCTGCTTTTAGCTCCCACCTCTACTTCACTGTGTTATAATGGACCTTATGCTTGTTATGTCACCTCTGTAACCAGTTATCAAACATACTGACCTTTCTGACCCTATCCCATGGCCCTACTTTCTACAACTGAACATTTAAATTCCTCTATGAGTTTTATTTAGTGTCCATTTACTTTTTTATGTATTTGTTTTATATTGGGGTTGTGCTGCAGAGCATCATGGGGGTTTGTATGTGTTGAGATGATCATGTTCCAGATAAATGGTTGAACTGATTCCTGTCTCCCTTCTCATCATTATTGAATTGTTATACAGACGTGGTTATGAAACCCACGAGACATAACAAAAGATTGGTGATGAGTAAGTCTGAATCTACAGGAACTATTCTGTCTGGAAGAAGTGGGTTTTTACAACTGTTTAAACTGTTATTTTCTGTGGTCCAGTCTAGGCTAATGTTAGCACAGTGTGTTGCTAGCAGAGGCAAGTGCATAGTCCAGCTAGCTAAGAGAGAGAGTTAACCAGTGGTGTAAAGTACTTAAGTAAAAATACCTGCTGTCTTGACATTGTGTATTTTTCCCCAGTGGGAGCTGTGGTGCTTGGGGAAGAGGGAGAACAGGACCTGCTGTCTTGACATTGTGTATTTTTCCCCAGTGGGAGCTGTGGTGCTTGGGGAAGAGGGAGAGCAGGACCTGCTGTCTTGACATTGTGTCTTTTTCCCCAGTGGGAGCTGTGGTTCTTGGGGAAGAGGGAGAGCAGGACCTGCTGTCTTGACATTGTGTCTCCTTTTTCCCCAGTGGGAGCTGTGGTGCTTGGGGGAAGAGGGAGAACAGGACCTGCTGTCTTGACATTGTGTATTTTCCCCAGTGGGAGCTGTGGTTCTTGGGGAAGAGGGAGAACAGGACCTGCTGTCTTGACATTGTGTCTTTTTCCCCAGTGGGAGCTGTGGTTCTTGGGGAAGAGGGAGAGCAGGACCTGCTGTCTTGACATTGTGTATTTTTCCCCAGTGGGAGCTGTGGTGCTTGGGGAAGAGGGAGAGCAGGACCTGCTGTCTTGACATTGTGTATTTTTCCCCTGTGGGAGCTATGGTTCTTGGGGAAGAGGGAGAGCAGGACCTGCTGTCTTGACATTGTGTATTTTTCCCCAGTGGGAGCTGTGGTGCTTGGGGAAGAGGGAGAGCAGGACCTGCTGTCTTGGCATTGTGTATTTTTCCCCAGTGGGAGCTGTGGTGCTTGGGGAAGAGGGAGAGCAGGACCTGCTGTCTTGGCATTGTGTATTTTTCCCCAGTGGGAGCTGTGGTTCTTGGGGAAGAGGGAGAGCAGGACCTGCTGTCTTGACATTGTGTATTTTTCCCCAGTGGGAGCTGTGGTTCTTGGGGAAGAGGGAGAGCAGGACCTGCTGTCTTGGCATTGTGTCTTTTTCCCCAGTAGGAGCTGTGGTTCTTGGGGAAGAGGGAGAGCAGGACCTGCTGATTTGACATTGTGTCTTTTTATGGCTCCACGTGTCTCAAAACCACAGTCTCAGACAGTCGCTCACTCGGCTGGTCTGGTTTCATCTTTCCCCAGATATGGAAAGACACTGAGTAAGTTGGTTTCAACATCCGCGGCTAACCAAAACAGAAGTCACATGCACCATTATCAGTTTCTATCGGGTTTCTATTGGCCATTCATCCATTGAAGACAGAATAGCATATTTTAATTTGATTATGTTACTAGTTTTTGCTTAGTAGCCAGAGCAATGCTCTGGTCATGTGCTAAATGAATGAACAGCAGGGATGTTGGTGAAAAAAGTGACATTTGGAAATAGAGCTTCACCTCTTGAATGTTGAGAGTTATTTGATAAAGGTAAGTGTCATAGAAACTGCAGAATATGCTCTTTCAGATACAGCACTATATAGAAATCACAATGTTTTACCTGCATGTGACTCTGAAGGAGGATTTTATAAAGAGATGCTCCTTTCCCTGCATCTGTCAATTACAAGATGCGTCCATCTCTTCATGTACAATTTGACAGCTGATAATATTGTCATAACATCAGATTATTGTCAATGTAATCTGGTCTATAGGCTAACTCTTATCATGTGTGAAATGAGTTGAGGTATAGTTCAGGTGTAGTTTTGATGGGCCGGCTGTGAGGCTGACTGGCATCAGTTTGTTTCCTGCTCATCAACTTGGATAGATTCAAGGATATTATTCTAAAGGTCTTCTGCAACTCATAGCATGTTTTCATTTCCCACAATACATTTAATTAGTAATAGAATTATAGTAAATAAAACAGACCTGTAACAGTTTATTTTTACAAAGTAAAACATAAAAGAGAAATGTATCAACCCACAAGGCGTGTGGTAAAATGATTTGCTGCTGATAAACAGGCATAACACAAACTCATCATTACACTATTGTTCTAAATGAATTCAACATCTGCACCCTCCTTATCATTCAGTTGGGCCTAATTTGGGCCTAATTTAAATTCAGTTGTGAAGTAAGGTGCAAAACTATCGCCCATTCATCCATTTGTCATTTATTCAGTGAGGAAAGAGAGACTCATTAGTGGCACATTGTCTTGGCAGATTAAGTTGGGAATAGGTGTGAAAACAACGGGTAACAAGGCATAGAATACTTTTCTGTTTGTGATTTTAAAAAATCTGACAAATGAGCAGTGTAAAATACAAACATTTAGGAAAAGTCAGGGAGCAGGACATAGGTTTTTTTGGGGTCTGATTCTGGTGTTTAAAAGGCAATTCCACCACGTTTCAACCTCATATTCATCCTCTCCAGCACCACAACAGTGTCTATATTTGTGAAAACAGCACGTTTCTATGATCTGTAGTTAAAAAGACAAGAAGAAAAGTCTTTACAAAATGTGACATAAAAGTAAAAACCAGTGATTTCCACCTGCAGTGAGTTTCTAGTTTCCAGCCCAATGGAGTAAACCCAGTGATTTCCACCTGCAGTGAGTTTCTAGTTTCCAGTCCAATGGAGTAAACCCAGTGATTTCCACCTGCAGTGAGTTTCTAGTTTCAAGTCCAATGGAGTAAACCCAGTGATTTCCACCTGCAGTGAGTTTCTAGTTTCAAGTCCAATGGAGTAAACCCAGTGATTTCCACCTGCAGTGAGTTTCTAGTTTCCAGTCCAATGGAGTAAACCCAGTGATTTCCACCTGCAGTGAGTTTCTAGTTTCCAGTCCAATGTAGTAAACCCAGTGATTTCCACCTGCAGTGAGTTTCTAGTTTCCAGCCCAATGGAGTAAACCCAGTGATTTCCACCTGCAGTGAGTTTCTAGTTTCCAGTCCAATGGAGTAAACCCAGTGATTTCCACCTGCAGTGAGTTTCTAGTTTCCAGTCCAATGGAGTAAACCCAGTGTTTTCCACCTGCAGTGAGTTTCTAGTTTCCAGTCCAATGGAGTAAACCCAGTGATTTCCACCTGCAGTGAGTTTCTAGTTTCCAGTCCAATGGAGTAAACCCAGTGATTTCCACCTGCAGTGAGTTTCTAGTTTCCAGCCCAATGGAGTAAACCCAGTGATTTCCACCTGCAGTGAGTTTCTAGTTTCCAGTCCAATGGAGTAAACCCAGTGATTTCCACCTGCAGTGAGTTTCTAGTTTCCAGTCCAATGGAGTAAACCCAGTGATTTCCACCTGCAGTGAGTTTCTAGTTTCCAGCCCAATGGAGTAAACCCAGTGATTTCCACCTGCAGTGAGTTTCTAGTTTCCAGTCCAATGGAGTAAACCCAGTGATTTCCACCTGCAGTGAGTTTCTAGTTTCCAGGCCAATGGAGTAAACCCAGTGATTTCCACCTGCAGTGAGTTTCTAGTTTCCAGCCCAATGGAGTAAACCCAGTGATTTCCACCTGCAGTGAGTTTCTAGTTTCCAGTCCAATGGAGTAAACCCAGTGATTTCCACCTGCAGTGAGTTTCTAGTTTCCAGTCCAATGGAGTAAACCCAGTGATTTCCACCTGCAGTGAGTTTCTAGTTTCAGTCCAATGGAGTAAACCCAGTGATTTCCACCTGCAGTGAGTTTCTAGTTTCCAGTCCAATGGATGGTATTTTATTGCTCCCCACATCACTGCAAATCTGATTGTTTTTGAAAGTTTATACTGTTTAAGTTTAAAATGTTTATACTTTTGATTACGTCATAGAGTAAAACTTTTTAACTTTATATTTTTTTTACGAAACTTAGAAAAACACCCTTTTCACATATGCTTTAATTTTATAAATATAGTTTGCAGCAACACCATAACCAGAGGAGGCTGGTGGAGGAGCTATAGGAGGACAGGCTCATTGTAAAGACTGGAATGGTGTCAATGGAGCGGTATCAAACACTTCGTTTATTTATTCAATTTCAGCCATAAAAATTAGCCTGTCCTCCTATAGCCCTTCCCACCAGCCTCCTCTGGGAAATGTATCTGTTCTGGTAAAAGAGAAGTAGATAGTATCACATCTTGTTTTTGTTGTATCTACATGTATCTACATTAAACCACAGGTCCTGTTCTTGAGACTGATGGGGAAGAGTGGGGTGGAAAGGCTTTTTCAACACTACTGTAGTTAGCACAACCTTGTGACTAATTTAACTTCCTGTTTGCTTTGCGATACTTGCGTGGAGGGAGGGGGTTCAATGTTATCTTTCTGACTTCCCAATACCTTCCCCATTTCTCATATTCACTGTTATCTTTCTGACTTCCCAATACCTTCCCCATGTCTCATATTCACTGTTATCTTTCTGACTTCCCAATACCTTCCCCATGTCTCATATTCACTGTTATCTTTCTGACTTCCCAATACCTTCCCCATGTCTCATATTCACTGTTATCTTTCTGACTTCCCAATACCTTCCCCATGTCTCATATTCACTGTTATCTTTCTGACTTCCCAATACCTTCCCCCAGTTCAGAGATGGCTTGATGTGGTGAGCAGCATAGAGTGTATAGTCCTTTAGTCTCTATGGACCAGATGGCCAGTTGGTGATGGATACAGCATTGGGAAATAAACTGTTCAGATGGGGGTCTATAACATCCAATCACATAGGTTTACAGCAGCTGACAGTTGCTACGTCATTGTTAATAATGCAAACTGCCTTGGTTTAGATAAAGACAAGCTCTGTACAGATGTAGGATCTTAATTTAATCAGCCTGTTGCAGGAGAACTAAAACATGTTGTGTATTTGAGGGTTAAAAAGGCTTCTGAAGTTTGTAATTTCCACTTTTCCACCTTTCCCTTTTGAAAAATGTCAATTCATTATAATCCACATAATAATTCAAATGTCATTTTGCTTCAGGATTATTTTACTTCTGTAGCAAACTGGCTCAAATTAAGATACTACATCTGTAGCAATATACCTGTCTTTAATTAGTTGTCATTGTGTTCACCACAACCAACATGTTGGATCTCTGTTTAGGGGCCCTGCCTCTAAAATGAGTCTCTCTGGGGAACATGACACCAAAGCTAAGAGGTGAGATTACAATTTGGTTTAAGAATTCTTACGTTTATTTCCAAAATGCTATATCCACAATTTTTTGCCTTGGGTACCTTCAATATTACTGTTCTCAAATGTTTTATTAATGGATTTGAGATGTGTATAAAAATAAATGTTTTTTTTGGCTAAATGCTATATATCCATTGTTTAGCTGGAATGGAATGTTCATATCCTGTATATTTGACTGTGATATGTGGTTGTCTCACCTAGATATCTTAAGATGAATGCACTTACAGATGCCATATCTTAATTTGACCCAGTTTCTCACAGCAGGAAAATAATCCTGCAGCAATAGAAAATGTAAATTATTATGTGCATTATAATTCATGAACATTTTTTGTAGTGGTCGGTACATTTTTTATTAGGGCAAATCAAGTTTGACATTTTTTAAGTGGAAATTACAAACTCTAGAAGCCTTTTTAAAGCTTGAATACACTACAATATGGCAACTGTATTGTAAGTCACTCTGGGCCCGGTTTCCGATAGCGATGGAATTTAGGCTTACCAGTGTTTTAAGATGCATCTTTCCTACAACGGCTGAAGATGTAACATGTATTTCCCACGCACCACGCAAAGAGAACGGCTGAAGATGTAACATGTATTTCCCACGCACCACGCAGAGAGAACGGCTGAAGATGTAACATGTATTTCCCACGCACCACGCAGAGAGAACGGCTGATGATGTAACATGTATTTCCCACGCACCACGCAGAGAGAACGGTCGCCAAGTGCGTTGTTGGAGCATGTCGTTATTTAGAGGATCGAAAGAAAGGGAGCGCTGCTCTTGGATCAGTTTTCTCCATTCAAATCTTTCCTTAACATTATAATTAGTTCCCAATACTGATGACAGATCAGCTCCTAGAGAGATATTACCACCTACGGCTGCAAATATTGAGGCGGCTTATTCTAAATCACAGATTTGGCACATCATTGGACACATGTTAGGCTACACATCATGAAATATATTGAGACAAATTACAGACCGTAGTCTACAAGTAGCAAAAAACTCAATATATTGAACATGAAATGTATTTCAATTTGATTGAAATAGGACTATAGCCTACTGTTTATATTTTAATGCAGTCATCTCGATTTTCATTTGAAACAAATTTGTATACGTCCCCTTGTTTGAATCAATTGCAAAGACATTTGCAACATTGTATTGTACTCAACTTTGTTCTGAATTTATCGGGCGGTCACAAAGAGACGGAAAAACCATGTGATTCTATGTTTACTGGAGATCTTCTGTGTATAAAGTCAGAGAGAGAGAGCGAGAGCGAGAGAGAGAGAGAGAGAGAGAGAGAGAGAGAGAGAGAGAGAGAGAGAGAGAGAGAGAGAGAGAGAGAGAGAGAGAGAGAGAGAGAGAGAGAGAGAGAGAAGTAAAAAATAAAAATAACCTGGCTGTTGTTGACAAGCATAGGCCTATTCAGTTCATATCCATATTATTAATATTTGATTCATTGATTGAAATTATGACCCCATTCTCAGTAGCCTATTCCAGCAGGTTACTTGGTAACAGAAGCACTTCCTAACTCAAAATCGTCTTGCTATTCATGTTAAATAAATTAATCTGTCAATTTGAACTAAGCAAGCTGCTAAATCATTCAGCTTACATCTTGCTTACATCTTGCCCAGGCTACTGGAGGCTGTCTGAAATAAGATGTAGGCCTATCAGGGGCTATGTTTTGGCCTAGGTGTCAGGCCTTGTTGGTGGGTTTTGAGTAGTCATTGGGCTAGAAAAAGTAATTGCATTAAATCACCTGACTGTTTGGACGTGTCTGTTAGTTAATGTTTTATTTCTAAGAGATCATGAATAAAAGAGAACAATGGACATTCTAGAATTAGTTGTCACTGTGTTCACCACAACCAACATGCTGGATCTCTGTTTAGGGGTCAGTGGTCTAAAATGAGTCTCTCTGGGAAGAGAGAGGAGAGGGTCCCTGCCTCTAAAAGGAGTCTCTCTGGGGGACATGACACCAAAGCTAAGAGGTGAGATGACAATTTTGTTTAAGAATTCTTACATTTATTTCCAAAACGCTATATCCACAAATTTTTGCAGCAGCAATGATTGCCTTGTGTACCTTCAATATTACTGGGCACCTTCAATATTACTGTTCTCAGTTTTTTATTAATGGATTTGAGGTGTGTATAAAAATAAATGTTTTTTTGGCTAAATGCTATATATCCATTGTTTAGCTGGAATGGAATGTTCGTATCCTGTATATTTGACTGTGATATGTGGTTGTCTCACCTAGATATCTTAAGATGAATGCACTTACAGATGCCATATCTTAATTTGACCCAGTTTCTCACAGCAGGAAAATAATCCTGCAGCAATAGGAAATGTAAATTATTATGTGAATTATAATTCATGAACATTTTTTGTAGTGGTGGGTACATTTTTCATTAGGGCAAATCAAGTTTGACATTTTTTAAGTGGAAATTACAAACTCTAGAAGCCTTTTTAAAGCTTGAATACACTACAATACGCCAACTGTATTGTAAGTCACTCTGGGCCCGGTTTCCCGATAGCGATGGAATTTAGGCTTACCAGTGTTTTAAGATGCATCCTTCCTACAACGGCTGAAGATGTAACATGTATTTCCCACGCACCACGCAGAGAGAACGGTCGCCAAGTGCGTTGTTGGAGCATGTCGTTATTTAGAGGATCGAAAGAAAGGGAGCGCTGCTCTCGGATCAGTTTTCTCCATTCAAATCTTTCCTCAACATTATAATTAGTTCGCAATACTGATGACAGATCAGCTCCTAGAGAGATATTACCACCTACGGCTGCAAATATTGAGGCGGCTTATTCTAAATCACAGATTTGGCACATCATTGGGCACATGTTAGGCTACACATCATTAAATATATTGAGACAAATTACAGACAGTAGTCTACAAGTAGCAAAAAACTCAATATATTGAACATGAAATGTATTTCAATTTGATTGAAATAGGACTATAGCCTACTGTTTATATTTTAATGCAGTCATCTCGATTTTCATTTGAAACAAATTTGTATAAGCCCCTTGTTTGAATCAATTGCAAAGACATTTGCAACTTTGTATTTGTACTCAACTTTGTTCTGAATTTATCGGCGGTCACAAAGAGACGGATAAACCATGTGATTCTATGTTTACTGGAGATCTTCTGTGTATAAAGTCATGCGGAAGGGCTAAAAAGCATCTTTGATGCTCCTAGGAAGATTCTAACGATGAACTTAGCCTAAAGATGCTTTTGGGAAACCAGTCCTGGATAAGAACATCTGCTAAATGACTAAAATGTCAAATGTAAATGTTTTACATACAGATCTCATATTACTGTATTGAATGTTGTACATGTGTACAGTTCTTTATTACAAATGTAGTTATTTGTTACATTTATTACTGTGTAAAACCTAGCAATACTTCTGATTTCTCTGAGAGTGAGGCAGATATATAGCATTTTACAAATGAAACACATTATTTGTCTCTGAAATGAAATCATCAAGTGATGGATTTTAAACAAATCCATGTCTGTCATTGAACAACCCCATGCCATGATTAGAAAGTGAAAAAACACACCAATCTCTTTCATAATGTCTTTAAACAATTAAAGCTAATTTACCAACATTTCTGAAAATGATGTTTTAGAATGAAACTCTTATGTTTCCCCATCTGAGCTCAGAGTAGATGAGAGACATAATGTTTGTCTCTGTTGTGTTGAAGCCCAATCAAGCAGGAGAGACCAGCCTCCCCTGTACCCAGCTGTGTGTCCATGAAGAGTGACCGGTCTATGCGTCAACCTATATCCTTTAGAGAGGGAGACTTTCCTACTGAACGAAGGTAAGAAGAACTCATGGGTCATGGTCAGTGAGTTAAACAACACTGTCTCTAGTCATTTCTCCTCTCCCATTTTACCATTTATTTTTGTTGTTTTCATAATCCATAGGCTAAGTGTGTGTGTGGGTGTGTGTGTGTGTGTGTGTGTGTGTGAGTGCACTCCTGGATGAGGAGATGTAATCTCATGTTTTGTCCACAGAAACCAACAGGAGAGATCAGAGTCAGAGATGCTCAGTGGTCAGTCTTCCCAGAGTCATCAAACAGACCTGGCCTCCATATTCAGTGTATGTGGTCTTGTTATGTACATTTGTTTTTGTTTACCTCAAGTAAAGTTGATCTGTCAATCATTCATTCATTTGTTAATGAGAAAGCATTTAGTCTCTTGCTTAACTTATTTACTTGATTTATTTCAGTTGCTTGAAGAGAATATTATGACATTTGTGAAGAACGAGCTGAAGAGGTTCAAGAGGATTCTTAGTCCAGAACTCCCAGAAGGCTTTGAGAGTCAGAAGCAGGATAAGGAAGTGGTGGATGCTGAAGATGAGAAGCAGGAGAGCAGTGCCAGAGAGGGGGCTCTGAAGATCACACTGCACGTCCTGAGGAAAATGAACCAGAAGGAGCTTGCTGACACACTGGAGAAAAGTAAGAGCTGTCTGCCTCATGTTGAATGCTGTTTTAGAACATTTAAAAGCTGTAGCTAAAGTACAGCTAAAGTAGCTGTGTAACTAAATGATATTGTAGCATCCTTAACACAACACCTAGTGACCTCATCAAGTAGCAGCAGGGATGTGTTGTGTTGATTAATTGAGAGAGAGAGAGAGAGAGAGAGAGAGAGAGAGAGAGAGAGAGAGAGAGAGAGAGAGAGAGAGAGAGAGAGAGAGAGAGAGAGAGAGAGAGAGAGAGAGAGATCATACCAAAAATAATATAATCAGTCACACCAGTGTGTAATGCATTATGAAAACATTTACACATTTATACAGTCACTTAAGATAAGACATTAATTGTATTTAAAACTTTATAACAGTCCTACAATACTGTAGGCATTAAAACAGACGTAATATTAATATCCTCTGTGTTATTTCTAGATTCAGATGAGCTTGCTGTGATTTGCCAACGTGAACTCAAATCGAATCTAAAGAAGAAGTTTCAATGTGTATTTGAAGGAACGCTAAACAAGGAAACCCAACACTTCTCAACAAGATCTACACAGAGCTCTACATCACAGAGGGTGGAACAGGAGAGGTCAACAATGAACATGAGCTGAGACAGATTGAGACAACAACCAGGAAACAAGCAAGACCAGAGACTGCAATCAAATGTAACGACATCTTCAAACCCTTAACTGGACAAGACAAACTTATCAGATCTGTGCTGACAAAGGGAGTCGCTGGCATTGGAAAAACAGTCTCTGTGCAGAAGTTCATTCTGGACTGGGCTGAAGGAAAAGCAAATCAGGATGTCCAATTTGTATTTTCATTCCCTTTCCGGGAGCTGAATTTGATGAAAGGTGAAAAACTCACTTTGATTGAACTTCTCAATCACTTCTCAATGGAAACCAAAGAATCAAGAATCTCCAACTACGACAAGTACAAAGTTCTGTTTATCTTTGATGGTCTTGATGAGTGCCGACTACCCCTAGACTTCCAGAAGAACAAGATATGTTGTGACGTCACAGAGTCAACCTCAGTGGATGTTCAGCTGACAAATCTCATCAAGGGAAATCTGCTTCCCTCTGCTCTCATCTGGATAACTACCCGACCTGCAGCAGCCAATAAGATCCCTTCAGGGTGTGTTGACCATGTGACAGAGGTACGAGGGTTCAATGACCCACAGAAGGAGGAGTATTTCAGGAAGAGATTCAGTGATGAGGACCTGGCCAGCAGAATCATCTCACACATAAAGACATCAAGGAGCCTCCACATCATGTGCCACATTCCAGTCTTCTGTTGGATTTCTGCAACAGTCCTTGAACTCATGTTGAAACATAACAGAGAAGAGATGCACAATACTCTGACTAAGATGTACACACACCTTGTGGTGTTTCATACCAAACAGAAGAATGAAAAGTATCTTGGGAAAGAAGAGACAGGTCCACACTGGAATAAAGAGAGCATTCTGTCACTGGGAAAACTGGCTTTTCAACAGCTTGTGAAGGGCAATCTAATTTTCTATGAAGAAGACCTGAAAGAGGCTGGCATTGATGTCAATGAAGCCTCAGTGTACTCAGGATTGTGCACACAGCTCTTTAAAGAGGAATGTGGGCTGTACCAGGACAAGGTGTACTGCTTCGTGCATCTGAGCATTCAGGAGTTTCTGGCTGCTGTATATGTGTTCCTCTCATTCATCAACAACAATGAGAATCTAATGGCCGAACCTCAAGTTACTGAAGTTAATGTCTACAAGAGTGCTGTGGATAAAGCCTTACAAAGTGAGACAGGAAACCTGGACCTGTTCCTCCGCTTCCTTCTGGGCCTCTCAATGGAGTCCAATCATAAGTACTTACGAGGTCTACTGACAACAACAAGAAGCATCTCACAGAGCCATGAAGAAACAGTCAAGTACATCAAGGAGAAGATCAGGGAGAATCCCTCTTCAGAGAGGTGCATCAATCTGTTCCACTGTCTGAATGAACTGAATGACCATTCTCTAGTGGAGGAGATCCAAATCTACCTGAGATCAGGAAGTCTCTCAGAAGAAGAACTGTCACCTGCACAGTGGTCAGCTCTGGTCTTTGTGTTGCTGACTTCAGAAAAGGAGCTGGATGTGTTTGACCTGAAGAAATACTCCAGATCAGAGGAAGGTCTTCTGAGGATGCTGCCAGTGGTCAAAGCCTCCAGAGCTGCTCTGTGAGTACATCAAATGACATATAAGAACTAATCATCAGGAATACATATTATGTTTAGAGTAAAATATATATTATAATATTTATATTATATTATATTGAAACACATATTGAATAAATGCATTGATTTCCACATTAGTATAACATTATGACCATACAATTCTAGGAGACGGAAGATGAATATACAGTGAGGGAAAAAAGTATTTGATCCCCTGCTGATTTTGTAAGTTTGCCCACTGACAAAGAAATGATCAGTCTATAATTTTAAAGGTAGGTTTATTTGAACAGTTAGAGACAGAATAACAACAAAAAAATCCAGAAAAACGCATGTCAAAAATGTTATAAATTGATTTGCATTTTAATGAGGGAAATAAGTATTTGACCCCCTCTCACATTTACATTTTACATTTACATTTTCGTCATTTAGCAGACGCTCTTATCCAGAGCGACTTACAAATTGGTGCATTCACCTTATGATAGCCAGTGGAACAAGCACTTTACACATTTTTTATTTTATTTTATTTGTTAATTTTTTTGGGGGGTGGGGTAAGGGGGGGTAGAAGGATTACTTTATCCTATCCCAGGTATTCCTTAAAGAGGTGGGGTTTCAAGTGTCTCCGGAAGGTGGTGAGTGACTCCGCTGTCCTGGCGTCGTGAGGGAGCTGGTTCCACCATTGGGGTGCCAGAGCAGCGAACAGTTTTGACTGGGCTGAGCAGAAACTGTGCTTCCGCAGAGGTAGGGGGGCCAGCAGGCCAGAGGTGGATGAACGCAATGCCCTCGTTTGGGTGTAGGGACTGATCAGAGCCTGAAGGTACGGAGGTGCCGTTCCCCTCACAGCTCGGTAGGCAAGCACCATGGTCTTGTAGCATATGCAAGCTTCAACTGGAAGCCAGTGGAGTGTGCGGAGGAGCGGGGTGATGTGAGAGAACTTGGGAAGGTAGAACACCAGACGGGCTGCGGCGTTCTGGATGAGTTGTAGGGGTTTAATGGCACAGGCAAGGAGCCCAGCCAACAGTGAGTTGGAGTAATCCAGACGGGAGATGACAAGTGCCTGGATTAGGACCTGTGCCGCTTCCTGTGTAAGGCAGGGTCGTACTCTGCGAATGTTGTAGAGCATGAACCTACAGGATCGGGTCACCGCCTTGATGTTAGCGGAGAACGACAGGGTGTTGTCCAGGGTCACGCCAAGGCTCTTTGCACTCTGGGAGGAGGACACAACGGAGTTGTCAACCGTGATGGCGAGATCATGGAACGGGCAGTCCTTCCCCGGGAGGAAGAGCAGCTCCGTCTTGCCGAGGTTCAGCTTGAGGTGGTGATCCGTCATCCACACTGATATGTCTGCCAGTCATGCAGAGATGCGATTCACCACCTGGTTATCAGAAGGGGGAAAGGAGAAGATTAATTGTGTGTCATCTGCGTAGCAATGATAGGAGAGGCCATGTGAGGATATGACAGAGCCAAGTGACTTGGTGTATAGCGAGAATAGGAGAGGGCCTAGAACTGAGCCCTGGGGGACACCAGTGGTGAGAGCACGTGGTGCGGAGACAGATTCTTGCCACGCCACCTGGTAGGAGCGACCTGTCAGGTAGGACGCAATCCAAGAGTGAGCCGCGCCGGAGATGCCCAACTCGGAGAGGGTGGAGAGGAGGATCTGATGGTTCACAGTATCAAAGGCAGCAGATAGTTCTAGAAGGACGAGAGCAGAGGAGAGAGAGTTAGCTTTAGCAGTGCGGAGAGCCTCCGTGACACAGAGAAGAGCAGTCTCAGTTGAATGACCAGTCTTGAAACCTGACTGGTTTGGATCAAGAAGGTCATTCTGAGAGAGATAGCAAGAGAGTTGGCTAAAGACGGCACGCTCAAGAGTTTTGGAGAGAAATGAAAGAAGGGATACTGGTCTGTAGTTGTTGACATCGGAGGGATCGAGTGTAGGTTTTTTGAGAAGGGGTGCAACTCTCGCTCTCTTGAAGACGGAAGGGACATAGCCAGCGGTCAATGATGAGTTGATGAGCGAGGTGAGGTAAGGGAGAAGGTCTCCAGAAATGGTCTGGAGAAGAGAGGAGTGGATAGGGTCAAGCGGGCAGGTTGTTGGGCGGCCGGCCGTCACAAGTCGCAAGATTTCATCTGGAGAGAGAGGGGAGAAAGAAGTCAAAGCATAGGGTAGGGCAGTGTGAGCAGGACCAGTGGTATCATTTGACTTAACGAACGATGATCAGATGTCGTCAATCTTCTTTTCAAAATGGTTGACGAAGTCATCCACAGAGAGGGAGGAGGGGGGAGGGGGAGGAGGATTCAGACAGTAGCTACTAAATACCTAACGCCAATGTTTCAGACAATGAGGTTAGAAAAACAGCTGAATGGTAAGCAGCTAGCTGGCATAATTACAGGTACTCTCAAGCGTGAAACAACTATCCACAGTTGTTAATAGTTACCAGTAGCTACCCGCTAGCTAGTCCAGGTGGTGGGTTAGCTAGCCTCGTGCTTCACCGGGCTCAGCCGAATACAATACTTACCTACAATAATTACCTACAATAACCTACGATAACTACAATAACCTACGATAACTACCTACAATACCTAACTACGTCTCAATACATGGTTTAAGCTTTACT
The DNA here is from genome assembly GCF_020615455.1 of Coregonus clupeaformis. Taxonomy (NCBI): domain Eukaryota; kingdom Metazoa; phylum Chordata; class Actinopteri; order Salmoniformes; family Salmonidae; genus Coregonus; species Coregonus clupeaformis. Next base: position 601,416 of record NW_025533584.1, read on the forward strand.
TGACACCATATAAGCCATATAAGCCAAGCTTACCTCCCTCCAGAGAGACACACAACCTCACCCGACGACGATCAGACATAAATCAATCAGAAAGATTTCTGGCTCCCAGGTGTCTTTATACAGGTAACGAGCTGAGATTAGGAGCACACTCTTAAAGGGAGTGCTCCTAATTTCAGTTTGTTACCTGTATAAAAGACACCTGTCCACAGAAGCATTCAATCAATCAGATTCCAAACTCTCCACCATGGCCAAGACCAAAGAGCTCTCCAAGGTTGTCAGGGACAAGATTGTAGACCTACACAAGGCTGGAATGGGCTACAAGACCATCGCCAAGCAGCTTGGTGAGAAGGTGACAACAGTTGGTGCGATTATTTGCAAATGGAAGAAACACAAAAGAACTGTCAATCTCCCTCGGCCTGGGGCTCCATGCAAGATCTCACCTTGTGGAGTTGCAATGATCATGAGAACAGTGAGGAATCAACCCAGAACTACACGGGGGAGGATCTTGTCAATGATCTCAAGGCAGCTGGGACCATAGTCACCAAGAAAACAATTGGTAACACACTACGCCGTGAAGGACTGAAATCCTGCAGCGCCCGCAAGGTCCCCCTGCTCAAGAAAGCACATATACAGGGCCGTCTGAAGTTTGCCAATGAACATCTGAATGATTCAGAGGAGAACTGGGTGAAAGTGTTGTGGTCAGATGAGACCAAAATCGAGCTCTTTTGGCATCAACTCAAATCGCCGTGTTTGGAGGAGGAGGAATGCTGCCTATGACCCCAAGAACACCATCCCCACCGTCAAACATGGAGGTGGAAACATTATGCTTTGGGGGTGTTTTTCTGCTAATGGGACAGGACAACTTCACCGCATCTAAGGGACGATGGACGGGGCCATGTACATTCAAATCTTGGGTGAGAACCTCCTTCCCTCAGCCAGGGCATTGAAAATGGGTCGTGGATGGGTATTCCAGCATGACAATGACCCAAAACACACGGCCAAGGCAACAAAGGAGTGGCTCAAGAAGAAGCACATTAAGGTCCTGGAGTGGCCTAGCCAGTCTCCAGACCTTAATCCCATAGAAAATCTGTGGAGCGAGCTGAAGGTTCGAGTTGCCAAACGTCAGCCTCGAAACCTTAATGACTTGGAGAAGATCTGCAAAGAGGTGTGGAACAAAATCCCTCCTGAGATGTGTGCAAACCTGGTGGCCAACTACAAGAAACGTCTGACCTCTGTGATTGCCAACAAGGGTTTTGCCACCAAGTACTAAGTCATGTTTTGCAGAGGGGTCAAATACTTATTTCCCTCATTAAAATGCAAATCAATTTATAAAATTTTTGACATGCGTTTTTCTGGATTTTTTTGTTGTTATTCTGTCTCTCACTGTTCAAATAAACCTAACATTAAAATTATAGACTGATCATGTCTTTGTCAGTGGGCAAACGTACAAAATCAGCAGGGGATCAAATACTTTTTCCATTCACTGTATATGTTGTTTGAGAGAATTAACCAAATGCATATGCCATTGTCCTTCTACACTACTGGTTAAATTAACAGTGTGTTTGTGAAATCATGATGATCTCTTTGTCAGGCTGTCAGGCTGTTTAGTCACAGAGAAAGGCTGTGCTTCTCTGGTCTCAGCTCTGAAGTCAAAACCCTCACACCTGAGAGAGCTGGACCTGAGTAACAATGACCTGAAGGATTCAGGAGTGAAGCTGCTCTCTGCTGGACTGGGGAATCCCAACTGCAAACTGGAGACTCTGAGGTCAGTATTCCTGTAGTTGGTCAACAAGTAATAACTGTTCACCAGATCCACATGTGTTTACCAGGCACACATAGTCCACACCATATGTGTTTGGACATTGAAGCTACAGTTTTAAATTTGGTGCTATGCTACAGCATTTTGGATTTGAGATATAATGTTTCATATTAGGCAACAGTACAGAATGTCACCTTTATTGGAAAAACATAATCTAAAACAAAGCCAAGACATACTGCAAATGCATTCAACAAGTTTGTAGAATCACAAGCTTGATGTAATCACTGCAAGCAAAGAATATTGGACCAAACACTAAACTTTTGACTAAATAATTACGACTTTTTCAAATGGGAGAACTACATACAGTGGGGGAAAAAAGTATTTAGTCAGCCACCAATTGTGCAAGTTCTCCCACTTAAAAAGATGAGAGAGGCCTGTAATTTTCATCATAGGTACACGTCAACTATGACAGACAAATTGAGGAAAAAAAATCCAGAGAATCACATTATAGGATTTTTAATGAATTTATTTGCAAATTATGGTGGAAAATAAGTATTTGGTCACCTACCAACAAGCAAGATTTCTGGCTCTCACAGACCTGTAACTTCTTCTTTAAGAGGCTCCTCTGTCCTCCACTCGTTACCTGTATTAATGGCACCTGTTTGAACTTGTTATCAGTATAAAAGACACCTGTCCACAACCTCAAACAGTCACACTCCAAACTCCACTATAGCCAAGGCCAAAGAGCTGTCAAAGGACACCAGAAACAAAATTGTAGACCTGCACCAGGCTGGGAAGACTGAATCTGCAATAGGTAAGCAGCTTGGTTTGAAGAAATCAACTGTGGGAGCAATTATTAGGAAATGGAAGACATACAAGACCACTGATAATCTCCCTCGATCTGGGGCTCCACGCAAGTTCTCACCCCGTGGGGTCAAAATGATCACAAGAACGGTGAGCAAAAATCACAGAACCACACGGGGGGGACCTAGTGAATGACCTGCAGAGAGCTGGGACCAAAGTAACAAAGCCTACCATCAGTAACACACTACGCCGCCAGGGACTCAAATCCTGCAGTGCCAGACGTGTCCCCCTGCTTAAGCCAGTACATGTCCAGGCCCGTCTGAAGTTTGCTAGAGTGCATTTGGATGATCCAGAAGAGGATTGGGAGAATGTCATATGGTCAGATGAAACTAAAATATAACTTTTTGGTAAAAACTCAACTCAGTCGTGTTTGGAGGACAAAGAATGCTGAGTTGCATCCAAAGAACACCATACCTACTGTGAAGCATGGGGGTGGAAACATCATGCTTTGGGTCTGTTTTTCTGCAAAGGGACCAGGACGACTGATCTGTGTAAAGGAAAGAATGAATGGGGCCATGTATCGTGAGATTTTGAGTGAAAACCTCCTTCCATCAGCAAGGGCATTGAAAATGAAACGTGGCTGGGTCTTTCAGCATGACAATGATCCCAAACACAACGAAGGAGTGGCTTCGTAAGAAGCATTTCAAGGTCCTGGAGTGGCCTAGCCAGTCTCCAGATCTCAACCCCATAGAAAATCTTTGGAGGGAGTTGAAAGTCCGTGTTGCCCAGCGATAGCCCCAAAACATCACTGCTCTAGAGGAGATCTGCATGGAGCAATGGGCCAAAATACCAGCAACAGTGTGTGAAAACCTTGTGAAGACTTACAGAAAACGATTGACCTGTGTCATTGCCAACAAAGTGTATATAACAAAGTATTGAGAAACTTTTGTTATTGACCAAATACTTATTTTCCACCATAATTTGCAAATCAATTCATTAAAAATCCTACAATGTGATTTTCTGGATTTTATTTTCTCATTTTGTCTGTCATAGTTGACATGTACCTATGATGAAAATTACAGGCCTCTCTCATCTTTTTAAGTGGGAGAACTTGCACAATTGGTGGCTGACTAAATACTTTTTTTCCCCCACTGCACATGAAGTGCTTTCATTTCTAATCGGTAAAATACATATGTATGAATATCTTTAAATAATAATAATATGCCATTTAGCAGACGCTTTTATCCAAAGCAACTTACAGTCATGCGTGCATACATTTTTACGTATGGGTGGTCCTCTGTAGCTCAGGGTGGTCCTCTGTAGCTCAATTGGTAGAGCATGGCGCTTGTAACGCCAGGGTAGTGGGTTCGATCCCCAGGACCACCCATACAGAAAATTACTCCAGTCATCATCCACCATTTTAATATTGGGCAAAACATAACCCAAAACACATCCAAAACAAACTGCAAATGAAACCAACGAGTTTGAGTCACAAGCTTGATGTAGTCATTGCGTTCAAGGACTTTCGGACCAAATACTCAACATTTGACTACTTTAATACACTGTATGTAAATTTGTCAAAATACTTTTTGACTAGAGTGCTTTCATTTCTAAACGGTGACATTATATACTGTCACCTCATATGAAACATTTGATCTCAAATCCAAAATACTGGAGTATATAGCCACATTTAAAATGTTAGCTTCACTGTCAAAATAGATATGGTGTGGACTGTATACTCAATACAATAAAAATCTGATACCTCACTGTCTGTCTTTTGACTGATACTGCTTTTTAAACTGGTCTGGTCAGTCTACTCAAATATTTGTAATATGCATTTTTCTATCTACAAGCAATACTTTGATAATTTGTCATTTCTAATAATTAATAATTAATTCATGAATAGATATATCAGGTGTCAGGACATCTGAACATTTTGAAAAAATATACTGCCACTATTTTCACCACCAAAGAATAGCAGTGTTATTTTAATATGATTTGACTCTTTGCAGGCTGTCAGGCTGTCTAGTCACAGATAAAGGCTGTTCTTCTCTGGGCTCAGCTCTGAGGTCAAACCCCTCACACCTGAGAGAGCTGGACCTGAATAACAATGACCTGAAGGATTCAGGAGTGAAGCTGCTCTCTGCTGTCCTGGGGAATCCCCACTGTAAACTGGAGACTCTGAGGTCAGTATTCCTGTAGTTGGTCAACAAGTGATAACTGCTCACCAGATCCACATGTGTTTACCAGGCACACATAGTCCACACCATATGTGTTTGGACAGTGAAGCTTACAGTTTTAAATTTGGTGCTGTACTCCATCATTTTGCATTTCAGATATAATGTTTCATATTAGGCAACAGTACAGAATGTCACCTTTTATTTAAAGGTATTCATACATATCTGTTTTACCGTTTAGATATGAAAGCATTTTACGTATCTAGTTCTCCCATTTTAAGAAGTCTTATTTATTTGGACAAATTCACTGATATTTTATTGAAGTAGTCATATGTTTAGTATTTGGTCCCGTATTCCCTTGCCTGTAGTGATTACATCAAGCTTGTGACTCTACAAACTTGTTGAATACATTTGCAGTTTGTCTTGGTTTTGTTTTAGAGTATGTTTTTCCTAATAGAAACTGAATGGTGAATAATGTCCTGTCATTTTGAAGTCACTTGTATTGTCAGTAAGAATAGAAGATGTTTCTGAACACTTCTACATTCATGTGGATGCTACTATGATTATGAATAATCATTAATAAATCGTGAATAATGATGAATGAGAAAGTTACAGAGGAACAAGGATCATACCCCCTCTGTTATTGGTAATTTTGAGAGGTTAGCATGTTTTGTTGTAGCCTCTATAACTTTCTCACTCATCATTTTCCATGATTGATTTATGATTTGTATTAATCAAGGCATCATCAGGATTAATTTAGTAGTGTTTAGAAACCTGTTATTGTGGTAGAAATATTTGACTCGAAAGTGGTTAACTTTAAAAATATCTCTCAAGAAACTGGAGCTGGAGGAAGATTGAGCAGAGGGAAGAGATGATAGAATGGAAGAGGAGAAAGTAGCGGGAGAGAGAGAGCGAAGGTTGCGACGGCACATTACCATCTGAGCAGGGGCAGAGTGAGTAGTGTTGGAGGAGAGCGAGAGAGAAAAGGATTCTAAGTAGTGGTCGGAGACTTGGAGGGGAGTTGCAGTGAGATTTGTAGAAGAACAGCATCTAGTAAAGATGAGGTCAAGCTTATTGCCTGCCTTGTGAGTAGGGGGGGACAGTGTGAGGGTGTGAGGGTGTATAACTCATTGTTGTTTAAACAAACTACAGAATTTAATAATACTAATACAATTGTCAAAGAACGTTCCATATTCCACTCTCTAGACGTGCTCCACATTATCGCAATTCGTCCTTCATATGTAAATACAGCGCATCTATCACTACTTCCTTTCACCATCTTACAAAATCATGTCATTAGAAATTATAACCACAAACCACTACTACGTAATAACATATTTTCCTTCACCTAAATCTAAATAATTATTTTAATACCAGTCGTATTAAACAATCCAATACACCATCAACTCAACATGTCTCATCGCCCAATTAACTTACTTACTTTGTAACACAGAAGACCCTCTCTATATCTATCATACTCTACCACTAACTTTCCATCTAACGGTACTTTAACATATTGACAACTTATTCTTAAATTATAGTCGAAACAAACAAAACATCTATTCACATCGATGCAACGTATGAAAAAAAAATAATGTATGCACTCAATAACTGTAAATCGCTCTGGATAAGAGCGTCTGCTAAATGATGTAAATGTAATATGTTATACTATCCGCCAGGTGTTGTTAATACCATCAATTGAACCTCGTTATCCAGGTCATTCATCACTGTAAAAGTTTTTATTTTCTTTCCCTCCCTGGGTTTGAACCAGGAACTCTCTACACACATCGACAACATTCACCATCTAAACACCATACAAATCCGTAGCCCTTTCACAGCAAGACCTCGTGTAGCTCAGTTGGTATAGCCTTGCGCTTGCAACGCCATGTCTGTGGGTTCGATTCCCACGGAGGACCAGTAAGAAAAAAATAATGCATGAACTCACTAACTGCAATTCGCTCTGGACAAGAGCATCCACCAAATGACGTAAATGTAAAAAGTTAAACAACGACTTCCATGTCGCATAGCAAGTTACGTCACTACTCTCACACATCACTAGTACGCACCACTAACTAGCTAGCTTTCACACCAAACATTCAACCCTTTATGACTTCCTTCTCCACAGAAACCATTGATCCTTGTACACCTAACGTAACATAAAATTCCCTACAGCGCTCTCACGTTACAGCGAATCCCAATGGCGAACACCCACAGACAAAAACCATGGAAACTCTTCCATTTGTTACTAACAGACCAAATAAAACCCCTTCTCAAACAGCGTTCCCTCCAACGACCTCCATCGTAGGGTTACAAACTAACGTAACATCGTTAACCATCCTAAATTGCTGTAGGAAAACGTCAAATTTGGTTCAGTTTATCACCAACCTTACATTATTTGAATACATCAGATCTAGGTAAATATCCTTTCGAAGTAGGCTAGAAGTAATACCAAACACTTTGTATTATCCGCTCAAGCATCAGTTGAATTACACTCACAAATACAGATTTTAGTCAGTACCATGGAACCGATGCCTTTTGAAAGGAAAATAAGTCCCACAAATAGCCCAACTACAATGGTTTGTAGTCTTAACCTCTGGTACATAATAACGACACAATTACCAGAAAATTGCCTTAAAAAAAATCTTTCAAGTGTTTCTTTGCAAAGTTCTCACACATGCTCAAAATGAATAAATTAGCAGTCAACGAGTGAAATCCACATTCATTGATTTGGAAATAGATCTGCCGATCTTAATAAAACGGATTATGTTTCCCTTGCGACATAATGAAATTCCTTTATTACATCATATTCGCTCCATAATGAGTTTTATTTTGATGTAAACCCTAAATTGGCTTTGTACTATATAATACATTACGTCTATAACAACATTACTTATGGTCCGATTATTCATTAAACCTTATCACATGATCCAACAACGGTACAAATTAGAACCCATATTAATTACTTTCCCATCCATGATGTACGTCTACGTTTGGGTGAGCAAGTTAATACATAACGTTAGATACTTCTAAGGTACTTACATCAAATAATCCCTTTGTGGTGTTTTTAACCATTCTTAATCGACACAAATGACTTCTACATTTTACCAGCGGAACCCCAAAAAATTGACTGTAATTTCCCAGACACTGGCCTTCCTGTCCATAAAACACAGACTTTTCCACTACTCTCTAAGATAACATCGAGCTCTATTTACCCCTCCTTGATATTCTATTATATATCATCATTTATTATATGACATTATTATACACATGTATTATTCATATCAACCACCGCATTCGTATTTCTAATGATTCTTTATTGCCGCAAGTTAATTTTACCATACCACAATCACACAACGCTTTTTACCAACATACAATCAATATTATTTGACATTCTACTATGGTTAATTTTACCATAATCCTATATTACTCCTAAATTTCCCAACAAATTATCCCCTAAAAGCTTGACCGAAATTCAATGTGTCGACGTCATATAATCAACCCCTTTGATATTTTTCTCCCCGTCCTTTTATGTTAGTATTCGCTTTTATTGTTAAACTCTTCGTGCTTCTTTGATTATTTTTGGTCATTACTTATTTGTTATTAATGTGCATTTGACAATCTCTTATATAATAATAATATAATATCTCCTGATGTCCACTTTTCTTTTGTGTCGAACACCTCATGCATCTTTCCCTTGCTCGTGTTTTTCTTAACTTTAAACCAGTTAGCTGTATGTGTGTTTCTACCCCTAGTACTTCAATGGGCATCCACACACTATTCACTCTTCCTCTTTTGGTGTGAGACCGGGTGCGTCCTTTCTACCAGGTTACACTTAAGCAACGGTCCAGACCTTTCTCCATCAAGGACAGAGACTTCCACACTCACTTGCACTCTCACTCTTTCATGCACTTGTCTAAGTTACCTGTAAATACAACCCCTATCTTGATTCACTTCCTCGACACAGAAAAACAGTTTTATACATGACTTTTATCTATCTATATAGCCCTCTAGGTGATTCACTTCCTCGACACACCTTCACTGGACTTCTACCTATCCTACGCTTTCCTAAGCGACCTGTAAATTTGGCCCTTTTTCTAATTCACTTTCTCGACACAGAAAAAGCGATATTACACAGGATTTCTGCCCACCTAAGCAGTCCTCCAAACGATTCACTTCCTCGACACGTTTAGAGCGGTATCTGTTGGGCTTCTAACTATTTATTCTCTGATCGTTCAAACAGATTGACAGCTGCCCGTGCCGAAATGACCCAGACAGAATGATCAGCGAAATTAATCAAATGAATCGACCGAATCGAACAGACGCATCAGATGAGCAGCCGAGTGACCTCGATGATTGAATGCACGAATCGAGCATTCGAATCAAATTGATCGGTCAGACTGTCCAGATGAGCAACCTGAATGAAACAGATGAATCATCCAACTTGACCACAACCAATTGAATCACAATGGATTAAACAGAATGACCAGCAGGACGAACAAATGAATCAAATGATTTGAACAAACGGCTCAGACGGCCAACCGAGTGACATCGACGGGTACAAGATGCGTCAGACAAAACAGTCGAATTATTCAAACGGATGCATTCATACTGACCAAATGATCAACCCAAATGAAACAGATAACTCACCCCACCCAACCACAATGAATGAACTACACCAACCCAAGCAGACCATCCACCCGCTCGGACCGAGCAGATCTACTCTTACTTAAACTATTTTCTACTTATTGCAACCCTCAAGGATTTTTATCCCTCCATCATTTGAAATTCAAAAGCTCCCCGTTTCTAATTTTCTGGTTCTTAAATTTGGAGAGACCTACTTGGTATTCTGCAGCTGAAGCCGGGCCCCGGACCGAACCACACAAACTTTATACTATATAAGTAAGAACTTGGCTTACCTTTTTTAAAGCGGCCGCTTTGTTTGTATGGTCCGTCCAAGCCGTTTCATAGCCGCAGAAGTCCACCGTCTCTGGTCCCTGTTTTCAAGTCCTGCCGGGATCGCCATTTACAGTGGGGAAAAAAAGTATTTAGTCAGCCACCAATTGTGCAAGTTCTCCCACTTAAAAAGATGAGAGAGGCCTGTAATTTTCATTATGGGTACACGTCAACTATGACAGACAATTGAGAGAAAAAAATCCAGAAAATCACATTGTAGGATTTTTTATGAATTTATTTGCAAATTATGGTGGAAAATAAGTATTTGGTCACCTACAAACAAGCAAGATTTCTGGCTCTCACAGACCTGTAACTTCTTCTTTAAGAGGCTCCTCTGTCCTCCACTCGTTACCTGTATTAATGGCACCTGTTTGAACTTGTTATCAGTATAAAAGACACCTGTCCACAACCTCAAACAGTCACACTCCAAACTCCACTATGGCCAAGACCAAAGAGCTGTCAAAGGACACCAGAAACAAAATTGTAGACCTGCACCAGGCTGGGAAGACTGAATCTGCAATAGGTAAGCAGCTTGGTTTGAAGAAATCAACTGTGGGAGCAATTATTAGGAAATGGAAGACATACAAGACCACTGATAATCTCCCTCGATGTGGGGCTCCACGCAAGATCTCACCCCGTGGGGTCAAAATGATCACAAGAACGGTGAGCAAAAATCCCAGAACCACACGGGGGGACCTAGTGAATGACCTGCAGAGAGCTGGGACCAAAGTAACAAAGCCTACCATCAGTAACACACTACGCCACCAGGGACTCAAATCCTGCAGTGCCAGACGTGTCCCCCTGCTTAAGCCAGTACATGTCCAGGCCCGTCTGAAGTTTGCTAGAGTGCATTTGGATGATCCAGAAGAGGATTGGGAGAATGTCATATGGTCAGATGAAACCAAAAAATAACTTTTTGGTAAAAACTCAACTCGTTGTGTTTGGAGGACAAAGAATGCTAAGTTGCATCCAAAGAACACCATACCTACTGTGAAGCATGGGGGTGGAAACATCATGCTTTGGGGCTGTTTTTCTGCAAAGGGACCAGGACGACTGATCCGTGTAAAGGAAAGAATGAATGGGGCCATGTATCGTGAGATTTTGAGTGAAAACCTCCTTCCATCAGCAAGGGCATTGAAGATGAAACGTGGCTGGGTCTTTCAGCATGACAATGATCCCAAACACACCGCCCAGGCAACGAAGGAGTGGCTTCGTAAGAAGCATTTCAAGGTCCTGGAGTGGCCTAGCCAGTCTCCAGATCTCAACCCCATAGAAAATCTTTGGAGGGAGTTGAAAGTCCGTGTTGCCCAGCGACAGCCCCAAAACATCACTGCTCTAGAGGAGATCTGCATGGAGGAATGGGCCAAAATACCAGCAACAGTGTGTGAAAACCTTGTGAAGACTTACAGAAAACGTTTGACCTGTGTCATTGCCAACAAAGGGTATATAACAAAGTATTGAGAAACTTTTGTTATTGACCAAATACTTATTTTCCACCATAATTTGCAAATAAATTCATTAAAAATCCTACAATGTGATTTTCTGGATAGTTTTTTCTCATTTTGTCTGTCATAGTTGACGTGTACCTATGATGAAAATTACAGGCCTCTCTCATCTTTTTAAGTGGGAGAACTTGCACAATTGGTGGCTGACTAAATACTTTTTTTCCCCCACTGTACATGAAGTGCTTTCATTTCTAATCGGTAAAATACATATGTATGAATACCTTTAAATAATAATATGCCATTTAGCAGACGCTTTTATCCAAAGCAACTTACAGTCATGCGTGCATATATTTTTACATATGGGTGGTCCTCTGTAGCTCAGGGTGGTCCTCTGTAGCTCAATTGGTAGAGCATGGCGCTTGTAACGCCAGGGTAGTGGGTTCGATCCCCAGGACCACCCATACAGAAAATTACTCCAGTCATCATCCACTATTTTAATATTGGGCAAAACATAACCCAAAACACATCCAAAACAAACTGCAAATGAAACCAACGAGTTTGAGTCACAAGCTTGATGTAGTCATTGCGTTCAAGGACTTTCGGACCAAATACTCAACTTTTGACTACTTTAATACACTATATGTAAATTTGTCAAAATACTTTTTGACTAGATACATAAAGTGCTTTCATTTCTAAACGTTGACACAGATATGTATTAAAATATCCTCAAATAAAAGGTGACATTATATACTGTCACCTCATATGAAACATTTGATCTCAAATCCAAAATACTGGAGTATAGAGCCACATTTAAAATGTTAGCTTCACTGTCAAACTAGATATGGTGTGGACTTTATACTCAATACAATAAAAATCAGATACCTCACTGTCTGTCTTTTGACTGATACTGCTTTTTAAACTGCTCTGGTCAGTCTACTCAAATATTTGTAATATGCATTTTTCTATCTACAAGCAATATTTTGATAATTTGTCATTTCTAATAATTAATAATTAATTTATGAATAGATATATCAGGTGTCAGGACACTGATGTATCTGAACATTTTGAAAAAATATACTGCCACTATTTTCACCACCAAAGAATAGCAGTGTGATTTTAATATGATTTGACTCTTTGCAGGCTGTCAGGCTGTCTAGTCACAGAGAAAGGCTGTTCTTCTCTGGGCTCAGCTCTGAGGTCAAACCCCTCACACCTGAGAGAGCTGGATCTGAGTAACAATGACCTGAAGGATTCAGGAGTGAAGCTGCTCTCTGCTGGACTGGGGAATCCCCACTGTAAACTGGAGACTCTGAGGTCAGTATTCCTGTAGTTGGTCAACAAGTGATAACTGTTCACCAGATCCACGTGTTTACCAGGCACACATAGTCCACACCATATGTGTTTGGACAGTGAAGCTTACAGTTTTAAATTTGGCGCTGTACTCCATCATTTTGCATTTCAGATATAATGTTTCATATTAGACAACAGTACAGAATGTCACCTTTTATTTAAAGGTATTCATACATATCTGTTTTACCGTTTAGATATGAAAGCACTTTACGTATCTAGTTCTCCCATTTTAAGAAGTCTTATTTATTTGGACAAATTCACTGATATTGTATTGAAGTAGTCATATGCTTAGTATTTGGTCCCATATTCCTTGCCTGTAGTGATTACATCAAGCTTGTGACTCTACAAACTTGTTGAATACATTTGCAGTTTGTCTTGGTTTTGTTTTAGAGTATGTTTTTCTAATAGAAACTGAATGGTGAATAATGTCCTGTCATTTTGAAGTCACTTGTATTGTAAGTAAGAATATAAGATGTTTCTGAACACTTCTACATTCATGTGGTTGCTACCATGATTCAGAATAATCATTAATAAATCGTGAATAATGATGAATGAGAAAGTTACAGAGGCAAAAAGATCATACCCCCTCTGTTATTGGTAATTGTGAGAGGTTAGCATGTTTTGTTGTAGCCTCTGTAACTTTCTCACTCATCATTTTCCATGATTGATTTATGATTTGTATTAATCAAGGCATCATCAGGATTAATTTAGTAGTGTTTAGAAACCTGTTATTGTGGTAGAAATATTTGACTCGAAAGTGGTTAACTTTAAAAATATCTCTCAAGAAACTGGAGCTAGAGGAAGATTGAGCAGAGGGAAGAGATGATAGCATGGAAGAGGAGAAAGTAGCGGGAGAGAGAGAGCGAAGGTTGCGACGGCACATTACCATCTGAGCAGGGGCAGAGTGAGTAGTGTTGGAGGAGAGCGAGAGAGAAAAGGATTCTAAGTAGTGGTCGGAGACTTGGAGGGGAGTTGCAGTGAGATTAGTAGAAGAGCTAAGTAAAGATGAGGTCAAGCGTATTGCCTGCCTTGTGAGTAGGGGGGGACGGTGTGAGGGTGTAAGGGTGCATAACTCATTGTTGTTTAAACAAACTACATAATTTAATAATACTAATACAATTGTCAAAGAACGTTCCATATTCCACTCTCTAGACATGTGGTCCACATTATCGCAATTCGTCCTTCATATGTAAATACAGCCCATCTATCACTACTTCCTTTCACCATCTTACAAAATCATGTCATTAGAAATTATAACCACAAACCACTACTACGTAATAATATATATTTCCTTCACCTAAATCTAAATAATTATTTTAATACCAGTCGTATTAAACAATCCAATACACCATCAACACAACATGTCTCATCGCCCAATTAACTTACTTCCTTTGTAACACAGAAAACCTTCTCTATATCTATCATACTCTACCGCTAACTTTCCATCTAACGGTAGTTTAACATATTGACAACTTATTCTTAAATTATAGTCGAAAACAAACAAAACATCTATTCACATCGATGCAACGTATGAAAAATAAATAATGTATGCACTCAATAACTGTAAATCGCTCTGGATAAGAGCGTCTGCTATATGATGTAAATGTAATATGTTATACTATCCGCCAGGTGTTGTTAATACCATCAATTCAACCTCGTTATCCAGGTCATTCATCACTGTAAAAGTTTTTATTTTCTTTCCCTCCCTGGGTTTGAACCAGGAACCCTCTACACACATCGACAACATTCACCATCTAAACACCATACAAATCCGCAGCCCTTTCACAGCAAGACCTCGTGTAGCTCAGTTGGTATAGCCTTGCGCTTGCAACGCCATGTCTGTGGGTTCGATTCCCACGGAGGACCAGTAAGAAAAAAATAATGCATGAACTCACTAACTGCAATTCGCTCTGGACAAGAGCATCCACCAAATGACGTAAATGTAAAGTTAAACAACGACTTCCACGTCACATAGCAAGTTACGTCACTACTCTACACGTCACTAGTACGCACCACTAACTAGCTAGCTTTCACACCAAACATTCAACCCTTTATGACTTCCTTCTCCACAGAAACCATTGATCCTTGTACACCTAACATAAAATTCCCTACAGCGCTCTTACGTTACAGCGAATCCCAATGGCGAACACCCACAGACAAAAACCATGGAAACTCTTCCATTTGTTACTAACAGACCAAATAAAACCCCTTCTCAATCAGCGTTCCCTCCATCGTAGGGTTAAAAACTAACGTAACACCGTTAACCATCCTAAATTGCTGTAGGAAAACGTAAAATTTGGTTCAGTTTATCACCAACCTTACATTATTAGAATACATCAGATCTAGGTAAATATCCTATCGAAGTAGGCTAGAATTAATACCAAACACTTTGTATTATCCGCTCAAGCATCAGTTGAATTACACTCACAAATACAGATTTTAGTCAGTACCATGGAACCGATGCCTTTTGAAAGGACAATAAGTCCCACAAATAGCCCAACTACAATGGTTTGTAGTCTTAACCTCTGGTACATAATAACGACACAATTACCAGAAAATAGCCTTAAAAAAAATATTTCAAGTGTTTCTTTGCAAAGTTCTCACACGTGCTCAAAATGAATAAATTGGCAGTCAACGAGTGAAATCCACATTCATTGATTTGGAAATAGATCTGGCGATCTTAATAAAACGGATTATGTTTCCCTTGCGACATAATGAAATTCCTTTATTACATCATATTCGCTCCATAATGAGTTTTATTTTGATGTAAACCCTAAATTGGCTTTGTACTATATAATACATTACGTCTATAACAACATTACTTATGGTCCGATTATTCATTAAACCTTATCACATGATCCAACAACGGTACAAATTAGAACCCATATTAATTACTTTCCCATCCATGATGTACGTCTACGTTTGGGTGAGCAAGTTAATACATAACGTTAGATACTTCTAAGGTACTTACATCAAATAATCCCTTTGTGGTGTTTTTAACCATTCTTAATCGACACAAATTACTTCTACATTTTACCAGCGGAACCCCAAAAATGGACTGTAATTTCCCAGACACTGGCCTTCCTGTCCATAAAACACTGACTTTTCCACTACTCTCTAAGATAACATCGAGCTCTATTTACCCCTCCTTGATATTCTATTATATATCATAATTTATTATATGACATTATTATACACATGTATTATTCATATCAACCACCGCATTCGTATTTCTAATGATTCTTTATTGCCGCAAGTTAATTTTACCATACCACATTCACACAACGCTTTTTACCAACATACAATCAATATTATTTGACATTCTACTATGGTTAATTTTACCATAATCCTATATTACTCCTAGATTTCCCAACAAATTAAAAGCTTGACCGAAATTCAATGTGTCGACGTCATATCATCAACCCCTTTGATCTTTTTCTCCCCGTCCTTTTATATTAGTATTCGCTTTTATTGTTAAACTCTTCGTGCTTCTTTGATTATTTTTGGTCAGAACTTATTTGTTATTAATGTGCATTTGACAATCTCTTATATAATAATAATATAATATCTCCTGATGTCCACTTTTCTTTTGTGTAGAACACCTCATGCATCTTTCCCTTGCTCGTGTTTTTCTTAACTTTAAACCAGTTAGCTGTATGTGTGTTTCTACCCCTAGTACTTCAATGGGCATCCACACACTATTCACTCTTCCTCTTTTGGTGTGAGACCGTGTGCGTCCTTTCTACCAGGTTACACTTAAGCAATGGTCCAGACCTTTCTCCATCAAGGACAGAGACTTCCACACTCACTTGCACTCTCACTCTTTCATGCACTTGTCTAAGT
Organism: Coregonus clupeaformis; assembly: GCF_020615455.1. Classification (NCBI taxonomy): domain Eukaryota; kingdom Metazoa; phylum Chordata; class Actinopteri; order Salmoniformes; family Salmonidae; genus Coregonus; species Coregonus clupeaformis. The sequence continues at coordinate 617,747 of NW_025533584.1, forward strand.
TACCTGTAAATACAACCCCTATCTTGATTCACTTCCTCAACACAAGAAAACAGTTTTATACATGATTTTTATCTATCTATATAGCCCTCTAAGTGATTCACTTCTCGACACACCTTCACTGGACTTCTACCTATCCCACGCTTTCCTAAGCGACCTGTAAATTTGGCCCCTTTTCTGATTCACTTCCTCGACACAGAAAAACAGTTTTATACAGGATTTTTATCTATCTATATAGCCCTCTAGGTGATTCACTTCCTCGACACACCTTCACTGGACTTCTACCTATCCTACGCTTTCCTAAGCGACCTGTAAATTTGGCCCTTTTTCTGATTCACTTCCTCGACACAGAAAAAGCGATATTACACAGGATTTCTGCCCACCTAAGCAGTCCTCCAAACGATTCACTTCCTCGACACATTTAGAGCGGTATCTGTAGGGCTTCTACCTATTTATTCTCTGATCGTTCAAACAGATTGACAGCTGCCCGTGCCGAAATGACCCAGACAGAATGATCAGCGAAATGAATCAAATGAATCGACCGAATCGAACAGACGCATCAGATGAGCAGCCGAGTGACCTCGATGATTGAATGCACGAATCGAGCATTCGAATCAAATTGATCGGTCAGACTGTCCAGATGAGCAACCTGAATGAAACAGATGAATCATCCAACTTGACCACAACCAATTGAATCACAATGGATTAAACAGAATGACCAGCAGGACGAACAAATGAATCAAATGATTTGAACAAACGGCTCAGACGGCCAACCGAGTGACATCGACGGGTACAAGATGCGCCAGACAAAACAGTCGAATTATTCAAACGGATGCATTCATACTGACCAAATGATCAACCCAAATGAAACAGATAACTCACCCCACCCAACCACAATGAATGAACTACACCAACCCAAGCAGACCATCCACCCGCTCGGACCGAGCAGATCTACTCTTACTTAAACTATTTTCTACTTATTGCAACCCTCAAGGATTTTTATCCCTCCATCATTTGAAATTCAAAAGCTCCCAGTTTCTAATTTTCTGGTTCTTAAATTTGGAGAGACCTATTTTCAAGTCCTGTTTTCAAGTCCTGCCGGGATCACCATTTACAATAATTACGACTTTTTCAAATGGGAGAACTACATACAGTGGGGAAAAAAAGTATTTAGTCAGCCACCAATTGTGCAAGTTCTCCCACTTAAAAAGATGAGAGAGGCCTGTAATTTTCATTATGGGTACACGTCAACTATGACAGACAATTGAGAGAAAAAAATCCAGAAAATCACATTGTAGGATTTTTATGAATTTATTTGCAAATTATGGTGGAAAATAAGTATTTGGTCACCTACAAACAAGCAAGATTTCTGGCTCTCACAGACCTGTAACTTCTTCTTTAAGAGGCTCCTCTGTCCTCCACTCGTTACCTGTATTAATGGCACCTGTTTGAACTTGTTATCAGTATAAAAGACACCTGTCCACAACCTCAAACAGTCACACTCCAAACTCCACTATGGCCAAGACCAAAGAGCTGTCAAAGGACACCAGAAACAAAATTGTAGACCTGCACCAGGCTGGGAAGACTGAATCTGCAATAGGTAAGCAGCTTGGTTTGAAGAAATCAACTGTGGGAGCAATTATTAGGAAATGGAAGACATACAAGACCACTGATAATCTCCCTCGATGTGGGGCTCCACGCAAGATCTCACCCCGTGGGGTCAAAATGATCACAAGAACGGTGAGCAAAAATCCCAGAACCACACAGGGGGACCTAGTGAATGACCTGCAGAGAGCTGGGACCAAAGTAACAAAGCCTACCATCAGTAACACACTACGCCGCCAGGGACTCAAATCCTGCAGTGCCAGACGTGTCCCCCTGCTTAAGCCAGTACATGTCCAGGCCCGTCTGAAGTTTGCTAGAGTGCATTTGGATGATCCAGAAGAGGATTGGGAGAATGTCATATGGTCAGATGAAACCAAAATAGAACTTTTTGGTAAAAACTCAACTCGTCGTGTTTGGAGGACAAAGAATGCTGAGTTGCATCCAAAGAACACCATACCTACTGTGAAGCATGGGGGTGGAAACAACATGCTTTGGGGCTGTTTTTCTGCAAAGGGACCAGGACGACTGATCCGTGTAAAGGAAAGAAAGAATGGGGCCATGTATCGTGAGATTTTGAGTGAAAACCTCCTTCCATCAGCAAGGGCATTGAAGATGAAACGTGGCTGGGTCTTTCAGCATGACAATGATCCCAAACACACCGCCCAGGCAACGAAGGAGTGGCTTCGTAAGAAGCATTTCAAGGTCCTGGAGTGGCCTAGCCAGTCTCCAGATCTCAACCCCATAGAAAATCTTTGGAGGGAGTTGAAAGTCCGTGTTGCCCAGCGACAGCCCCAAAACATCACTGCTCTAAGGAGATCTGCATGGAGGAATGGGCCAAAATACCAGCAACAGTGTGTGAAAACCTTGTGAAGACTTACAGAAAACGTTTGACCTGTGTCATTGCCAACAAAGGGTATATAACAAAGTATTGAGAAACTTTTGTTATTGACCAAATACTTATTTTCCACCATAATTTGCAAATAAATTCATTAAAAATCCTACAATGTGATTTTCTGGATAGTATTTCTCATTTTGTCTGTCATAGTTGACGTGTACCTATGATGAAAATTACAGGCCTCTCTCATCTTTTTAAGAGGGAGAACTTGCACAATTGGTGGCTGACTAACTACTTTTTTTCCCCACTGTATGTGGTAGAAATATTTGACTCGAAAGTAGTTAACTCAAAAATATCTCTCAAGAAACTGGAGCTTGTGAATCCAAAAGTTGACTTTATTATCGCATAACAAAGCGGAGCTGCTCCATGGAACCACTCCCTGCCCTGACTCGGAGCTCTCCTTTTATACAGACACAATTCAGTCATGCTTATCCAACATATGTAGTTACTCCATTATATGTACATGATTAACATCCTTCGGTATCACATGTTTTAATCACGAGGGCTACGTGCGCTTCTCTAAATGGGGCCTCTGTCACTTGTCTCATTATATTGGTGGCGTGACTCAAATAATTCTACACATACAGTACGTACGTTAAAGAACAATCACACTCTGTATTGACTATATTCATTATCCAGGCATGCATCTGGAGTACAAAGTATCAATCATGTTCATTCTGTTTTACCTTTATCATTTCATAACACATTATAAAACATATCAATTCATACTTAAACATGGTTTAAACATGTCGTCAGTAACCCATTCTCAACCACATATATTTAAGCCCTCCTGCTGGACATATGGTTTTTCCTTGTGACTATGTACATGTGACTATGTGCATCAGGTCATAAGCACAAACAAGTGACAACACTAGTTCCATTGTTACTCCAATCTCCACACAGCTACAACGAGAAGTTTTATCTCCATCACATGTCATTGCCATACCCAGACCAGCTGCAGGGAGTTATCAGATGCACTAAATAAATGTCTCTGCTCTGATTTAACCCTTTAATTGGTTCTTACTCCATAAGCATTTAAGGCATATAGGCGTTTCATTCTACAACATATATACTAGAAAATCATCCATATTATCTACTCACTTAGACAGAAAATTACTCCCGTTATCATCGACCATTCAGTTACTATCGGGCAAAACATAACCCAAAACACAACCAAAACAAACTGCAAATGCAACCAACGAGTTACAACCAAATACTCAACTTTGACTACTTTAATACACTATAAGTACTGTCGTATATGATGAATGGTGGTCGTCATTGCTGATGAACAAAAGGAGTCTGCTCATACTGAACGTTGATCATAAGGTTTATTCAGATCACAAGCTTCAGCATGAGTAACAGACTTTGCAAGGTCTGGAGAGCAGTGTCCTCCAATTCCAATGTCTGCTCTGTCCTATCTTCTTCGTGTACCCTATTTATAACCAATGCAACAAGATGGGCTCCTCTTCTGGCCAGTTTTACAATACACTTCCTGTCTATTATATGTTACATTATACTAAACATTGCCTTTTGATACTAACATAACCAACATTCCATTTCTTCATGAAAAACATTTAAAACAGTCATAATTTCCATACACTACATTTCCCCCCTTCGAGACTAAACTAAGTCTCGAAAACAAACAGAATATAATTATGACCAGTAACATTTATCTTATTGAATATTCTTAACCTTAAACCCAAAAACATTCTCCTCTAGAGTGTAAATACCTTTCTTATGAAATATGAATAACTGTTGATGAAATGTTAACACATTACTATGAATTATGAATAAATCTTTATGAAGTGTGAACACATTACTATGAATTATGAATAAATCTTTATGGAGTGTGAACACATTACTATGAATTATGAATAAATCTTTATGGAGTGTGAGAGCGAAAAACTGTCAGGCAACCTTTGTTCCACATCAATCAAGACAGTAAAATTCTCTCACGGTCCCTCTGCCCCAGGCAACCACCGCGGTACTCCAGATAAACTCATAAACCATGTAAATACATTTGAAACTATGATGCCATTAAATACACATGTTTCCCCTGCAAACAAAATCCTATCCAGAAACATCCACTCTCAAGCTGGTCAACCCATAGGACCTGAAAGGGAATCTCTCCCTGCCTAAACGTCCTTTCCCTAACCCCACCGAAATAAACAAAAGCATCTAAGATCCTCATCTGCATTCAATAACATCAAACATCATTCTACTAAAATCAATACCTAAGAATATGACACAATTATGTATTACACATCAAATATGTCTATATTTCATTGCTGACACTGGAATGTAGTCCACTACACTTCATCTCCTCCGTAGTCTCCTCCCGTAATCTCGACTTCCACTGCATCGTTGATGATGGAATCAGCCACACCCTCCTTGTTTCATCTCCTCCAGTCATATTGTCCCTTCATATTGTCTTTGTTTGAGTCACATGTTCCCCAAATGCTTCTGGAATGAAAAGAAAAGAAACGACCAAACAGTATCCTTTGCAAAACAACCACTTTCAAATTAAACCTCAATTTCACCTAAGAATTTTAAAATGATATATCAATGATGTATGAATCACATTAACCTATCCCCCCTTGATTCATAAAATCATTCTAAAATCATACTAATATTGAGAAAAAAAAAAAAAAAAACAATTTGAAAAATCATCAAATAATCCAAAATGATATTTATCCATCAGTTCCACTTGTCCATCTTTATCCAGATCCGGAACAGTCAACACCGGTATCTGAGTGTTGTCTCCAGGCACCACTTCTCCAACCTATCTCAATCTCATAACTTTCTCAAAAGTCAGTACAAACATCACACAGTGTTATCAAAGCTGAAACTAAAATCTGACCCATCACTGCCCCTACTGGCCTAATTGATCTTGCAACCAACTCTTCTCAAATCTCTCAAACACATCCCGTATAATTCATCTATAACCCCAGTGATATTATCTGACCTATCTGGACTCAAAGTATAACTAATATTTATCCATATGATCTTCCCAAATGTTACACCATACCATGGAAGAAGTCCCCCCTTCTCCCTTAGACTTATTCTCCAATGGTAGGCTTGAAGACTATGACATGTAGCCATGTCACCCTTTTAACCCTAGATTTAACTGTGTCCAATGCTATCCCTCTTATAATGGTAAAACCTCATATGGAAGCTTCAACGTTAACATGTAACAAAATCCTTTCCATCCATAATGTAAGAATATATATGCTTTTATCATCCCAAACCCTCTAAATATCTCTAAAATTCCCCATAGTCAAATTGTCAGGCACAAGCTAATCTTTTAACCATCAACGTCCTGCTCTTCTTACTACCTGCTACCTAAAAAAGTAACATATTTCTCATTACTACCCTTAAGGTCATGCTTATCCAAAGTTATCATATAACATCCCAATCTGATCTTCCCAGGAACACACCCCTTACCTCATATGTTTTATTAGAACAAAAACAACTTTTAGCCCTCAATGTGTCACCTGAATACTTCAGGTTTCCACTGTTACCTGACTTTACTTTCCATCTAACAATTCCCATAGGGTAATTCATTTACCCCAGAATACTACTTAAACCTAGGCTTAAACCACTGTTCTGACAACGACATTATTTTATCGGTCAATGACTGTTGCTGATACCACAGTTATGACAAAGCATAACCCTGACCCATACCCGCCAGAGGCTGCGCAACCGTCTAACATGTTTGGGATGGAATTCTCAACAGACATGGACCCTCAAGATTCCTCACTGATCTTACAGAATGAGTTAATCTATCTCTAATTTCCACAACAGAAGAACGAGCGGTACTGATCAGATACCTCTCCCTGTCTGTCATCAAAATCAAAAGACCCCATCCTGCAGCTTCCATGATGAATCTCTCTTCTCCCTTTCCGATTAATCTATATTGTTTCTATTAATATCTGCTCTCCTATTTTAATCCTATTCGTACTATCATTGACAGCCCTCTCCATCCGTAACATAAACTCCTGAGTCATTAATTTCTTTCCAAAGTTACCATTAACGTCGTTGATTTAGCTGATGAATTAAAACCCTTAATTCCCTCTAGTGGGAAAGCTACCAATATCCTATGTGTATTATTCACTGTTGGAGTGACTACTGTAATAAACTTATCCTTAACTCCCTCTGTGACTGTGGAAACTTCTACAGACTTCAAATCTTCCATTATAAGCGTCACCTTACAAATTACATAGCCCTTTAACCAATAATTCTTAACCGGAACAAATTTGTATGCTTTCACTAGATAAGTACACATATTCTCCCTAATTATCTCTCTCTCTCTCTCTGTGAAAGAAACGTCATCATCCTAAATGGCATATTATAATTATTATTCTCCTAACCTTAATAACAGTATTTTCCCCCTATAATTGATGCTGGACCCCTATAAACAACCTAGTTTTCCCAAAGCTCTGAACTCTTTACTTGTACTTCCATCCATCACCACTAGTGTCACTTTTTCCCCCTTTCAGTTCTACCTCTAAACTTTAAACCTTCTGATTATAACAAAAGGTACCCACAATTACCTTGATCTTCCTATTCTAAAGTGGCATTCATTACTGTTCTCTCTCTCTCTTACTACTAACGTTAAAACTTAACTTACTGTCTCAGAGTTCCTTCAACCCTAATCTACTCCTAACTTATTTTAATCTAATCTTTTCTCTCATAACATTTAAAACCTTTTCCCCTGATTTTCACAAAATCCCCTACCACCAAATGTTTAGACTATGTGATTGGGAAAGTTCCCCACCTGCTTCTGACTCATTACACACAGACTTGGCAAAACCGACTAAACACCTTTAGCCTAACCTCAAATCTCTTTGTGTACAAATGTAACCCAGAATAACAGTCACCCTTATTAAGTTCATTTTTCAGACAGATTGTCTAACAGGCAATCTAATAGATTATCATCCTTCCTATGATATTATCTTTTAAGCAAATGATTCCCAAAAACCCTACTTCTTACAATATTCTACCAGACAGTCAGTCGTCTAGTGTGCCTCTGATTGAACACTTCAATTTACACCATGCATCTCTTCCCACAATGTCATTGATATATTGTCCTAATATTAGTATGTCTATTTTAATTCCTATTTGACTTCTATAGCAGAGCTCAATTGATACCTTAAGAGTAATTAAAACTGTTTTACTACTTCCAATCCCTATCCTAACCTAATTAGTTTATTTTACAGAGTGGATATGGATAACCTCTTTAGGCTGAACCCAGATAAGTTTTTCCCCTATTCACTATCACTTCTAATGGTCGGTTGTTTTTACTTCAATTGTTGGCTATTTCCCTTCTTCTCTAATCGATGCTCTCAGCTGATACCCCCTTCCGGATATTCTAGGCACTCTAGAATATTTAGTGTTCACCTGGAGAACAGGTGATCTTGAATTGCCCCTGTATCTTCCTTAAAAATGTTCTCTTGTTTCCTCCTGACTTGTTGCTGTGGATAGGGGAACATCTGGTACCCCTTGGCTGGTACAATTGCATTTGATATTGTTCAGTTGAAGCTGTAACAGTGATTGTTGATTTGGTTCACTCTGATTCTTCATAACCAAAACTTCTCTTCTCCACCAGTTGTATGATTGAGTTTTCAAAGTTTCTTCGTCTTGTTCTTTCTCGTTGTTGACATATCAGTATTCTTCAAAAAGGTTATCTTCTAAGTTCTGTTCTTGAAATATCATCTTCTTACTAGTGGCCTTTCCTTTGGCCTCACTGTATTATTCTTCTCCTTCAATTCTGAGGTCTTCATCCAGTCGTGTTACTTCTTCCACTTCTCCATTTCTTCTTTGCTCTTGTACCTTCAACTTTCATCAGAGATCAAATCTCTAGTATCCATTTCTTCTTTCCTCTCTTGCCACTTCCCTCTGATCACAGAGTCACCTCCACCCATGACCTCTCATCAATCACTCTCATCTTCATCATCCTCTTCTCCTTCACATTCCAGACATCTCATTTTCTTCCGTCTTCTGGATTCATCTTCATCGTTGTTACTACGGGTACCCTATCTATTAGTTGTCTATATTTCTGATGCAATAATCACTCCTGGATGATCATTGTAAGCTGAGAATAAACATCCCTAAGCTCTACTTTTTAAACCTATCTTATCGCTGACATATTTTATCAATTTCTGTTTGAGAATGAAGGACAACTTTTTGTTTCACTTGCCGGATAACCTAGCAACACTTTAGTTAAAGGATTACCACTATGCACTATATCAACCTGTGTAATGACTTTCATAGTCCTGATATCTTTTTCCCCATTGTAACAACCCTTTATATTCCTTTATTGTGAACTATCTTTTTTAAACTATATAGCCTATGTAGGCTTCCCTTAAATTATTAATATAAACCTAACAACTCCAAATAAATCCAAATAAGTCAATTAAAAATCATGAATAATTAAAACCAATTTTTATTCCTATATCCTATGTCCCCAATTTATCCATTAGTGTTGACTATATTACCACAACCCATCAAATGCAAGTAAATTAGTCAACTCCAAAGCAATCCCAAAAACAAAGCCTCTAACCCTTCAATACTACAATTCCCATCAAATGCCAGTGATACACAGAGTCACCCAAAATGCAATTTTTAATGAAATAGTATTTGCCAAGCCTATGCAAAATCGTCATAACATCACATATCTTGTAACAGTAACCTGTTTTATGACTTGATCCTCTGCAGCGTCACGTGATCACTTCCTGTATCTCCTCGCTCCCTCTCTCCTGTCTCTCATGACAAGGGACAAAGACACAGAAACAGCTTTTAATAGTTAATGCCATCACTGAGTATTTCCAACCATTCAATATTCATTCGTTCTACATTATTCACTCTAAGACTAAACTCAGAACTAAATAGATCGGTCAAAAAACATTTATTTTTATTTTTATTCGTTATTTAATTATTTAATTCACTCTATTATAATCCGTTACCATATATTTAATTTATAAATTCAATAGGTACCCAAACAAGTTTCATCTTAACCCACCGCCGTTTAAACTAGAATCATCGTGTTAAAATTTCTCCTCTGTCTGTCTATTTGTTCCGTCGTCTGTGTTCCTCTGTCTCCCCCTGCAGTTTAACCAATGTGTTGTTTTGCAGAATCCCACGCATGCGCATAAATATCATTTATTACATAGATCGCTCCAAAACATTTCATTTAATTTTAATCGTCTTTTAATTTAATTAATTATACTCCGTCAACATATATTTGATTTATAACTTTACTACATCTCGCCAAATAGTTTCCCCGTTCAAATAAAAGTCACTCTAACGATTTTAAAAGATTCGTGTCCACCTTTCCTTCTCGGTAGCTATTAAACCCCTGCAAAGAAACCCCAAAGACCTCTGACCTTAAGCCACCATTTTGTTTTGTAGGCTCAACGCGCCCACATGTCGTAGTTTTTGCCCTGTAAACTCCCGCGCATGCGCACATCCCCTTAAGCCCATGCTGACCACACAATAGACCGATAGCATTACGCTACAGCGTCACTATTTTATACGTTATACTCACACAATTACACATAACAGAGCTCACATTTGCGTAGAACTTTCAGTTCCACCACATACAAACAAGTTTAAGAGGCTTGAATCCATCGCAGTGGACCTCTAAGGTTGAGATTATCATGTAGCACGCAACACAATTAGCCTTTAGCATTAACCTTTCGCTAACTGCGGCCTACAACATGTAACAAAACCCAGCATTGCGTTCCTTTAATTGAGTACTGTTTCGTTTGCCCTAAATTTATTCTGCCGTGGGTAAGGCTATTTAAGTGAGCGATCCTCCCCAATGCAAATATCCCGTCGGACAGAAGTTGAGCAAGCCATCCCCAATAAATTTTCAACCAAACCCCAGTCCCAGACTGACCTGAAACTCATAATGCGTTGCCAGGATTTTGGCCCACCCTGTTGGTCGCCTCGTCACGAGGGCTTATCTAAACCTGCAATGCTCTAAAATTGTATACATATCTTGGCCCCGACTGTTCTTGACTTACTATTCAAGCAACACATCTCTATAAACAATTTTTTAAAATTTGTATAATGATTAGCCAGACCCCAGTCATCAGCAAAAACACCACCTAAGGCACAGTCATAAGGGTACATTCCTCCAGTGTACACAAGCAGTAACAAAACCAACAACTTAGCTGTGTTTGGTCGGGTCATGACTCCAGACCGAAGTTAGCTTGAGTTAGCTTGGCGACTCCAAATGCAGCAAAGAAGGATTGCATCATCCCTCCTGGTAAGCTCGCCATTATGTCGTATATGATGAATGGTGGTCGTCATTGCTGATGAACAAAAGGAGTCTGCTCATACTGAACGTTGATCATAAGGTTTATTCAGATCACAAGCTTCAGCATGAGTAACAGACTTGCAAGGTCTGGAGAGCAGTGTCCTCCAATTCCAATGTCTGCTCTGTCCTATCTTCTTCGTGTACCCTATTTATAACCAATGCAACAAGATGGGCTCCCTCTTCTGGCCAGTTTTACAATACACTTCCTGTCTATTATATGTTACATTATACTAAACATTGCCTTTTGATACTAACATAACCAACATTCCATTTCTTCATGAAAAACATTTAAAACAGTCATAATTTCCATACACTACAGTACATTTGTAAGAATACTTATGACTTCTTCAAATGGGGGGACTAGATACATAAAGTGCTTTCATTTCTAAACGGTGAAACAGATATGTATGAAAATACCCTCAAATAAAAGGTGACATTATATACTGTCACCTCATATGAAACATTTTATCTCAAATCCAAAATGCTGGAGTACAGAGCCACATTTAAAATGTTAGCTTCACTGTCAAAATAGATATGGTTTGGACTGTATACTCAATACAATCTAAATCTGATACCTCACTGTCTGTCTTTTGACTGATACTGCTTTTTAAACTGCTCTGGTCAGTCTACTCAAATATTTGTAATATGCATATTTCTCTCTACAAGCAATACTTTGATAATTTGTCATTTCTAATAATGATACATTCATTTATGAATAGATATGGCAGGTTTCAGGACACTGATGTATCTGATAATTTAGAAAAAAATATACTGCCACGATTTTCACCACCAAAGAATAGCAGTGTGGTTTTAATATGATTTGACTCTTTGCAGGCTGTCAGGCTGTCTAGTCACAGAGGAAGGCTGTGCTTCTCTGGTCTTAGCTCTGTGGTCAAACCCCTCACACCTGAGAGAGCTGGACCTGAGCTACAATCACCCAGGAGACTCAGGAGTCAGACTGCTCTCTGCTGGACTGGAGGATCCACACTGCAGACTGGAGAAACTCAAGTATGTAGAGGGTTTATGTAAATGTTCATATCAGACATGTTGGAGTTATCAGGCTAGTTAAGACAAACATTCTTACCAAAACCTGTACAAAGTTATATGCTGACCGTGTGTGTGTGTGTGTGTGAGTTCAGGTGTATCCCTCAATGACTGTCTGTTCTTCTGCTTACCGCTACAGTGTGGAACATGGTGGAGAGAACAAAATGAAACCTGGACTTAGAAAATGTGAGTGTTGACTGCTGTGAAGAATATGACTAAGAATAAGTCTTAATTCAAGTGAAGTCAAAGTCAAAGACCACCATCATTACTTACTTGGTCATATTAAATATCAGCTGTAGTTCTACAGAAGCACAAATCAGGGACACCAATGTTTACAAAGAGTTGCTTTGACAATGTGTGTATGTGTGTGGCGCGTTCCTGTGTTCGTGTTACGTTAGAAATGTGTGTTTGTGATCATGCATGCATACCGGTGTGTGTCCAGTGTGTGTGTTTGTTCAGGATGTGTATGTGTGTGTAATTAATGGGAATAAGTGTGTTTTATATTACCATACAGTATAACATATGATCATGAGCAAATCTCAATTTACCTTAACTTCTTCTTTTGATACCTAGAAACATCTACATTCAATGAATTAGTGAAAAGTGAGTTAACATTCTAATGTGAATGATGATGATTTCTAATATTGTGTCTGATTTCATCCATCAGATGTCTGTGATCTCACACTGGACCCAAACACATTATACAGACGCCTCTCTCTGTCTGAGGAGAACAGAAAGGTGACACATAGGGGAGAGAAATGGCATCCGTATCCTGATCACCCAGAGAGATTTGAGGACTGTGGACAGGTGCTGTGTAGAGAGGGTCTGACTGGGCGCTGTTACTGGGAGGTAGAGTGGAGTGGGCACAGGGTTGATATAGGAGTGACATATAAAGGAATCAGCAGGAGAGGAGGGGCTAATGACTGTTGGCTTGGATACAATGACAAGTGCTGAGTCTGCTCTGCTCTGAAAACAGTTACATTGCCTGTCACAATGATAATCACACTACCTTAGACATCCCCTCCTCCAGCTCCCACAGAGTAGGAGTGTATCTGGACGGCCAGCCGGCACTCTGTCCTTCTACAGAGTCTCCTCTGACACACTGACCCACCTGTACACATTCCACTCCACATTCACTGAGACCCTCTATCCAGGGTTTCATCTTTGGTATCATGGCGCCTCAGTGTCTCTGTGTCAAACATAACATGATGTTTCACTCTAATCATGGTCATGTTCAGTAAGACACACTGGAGCAACAATGTTGAATAGCTCTCTAGTGTGTAAACATATGATTGTAAATATTCATGAATACACACCATTGAAGTTGACATACATTGTCAACTAGAGTCAATCATTAATATAATGTCACTCCCTCTCCCCCTCTCTGGAGCTAGACGTCGCCAGTCTACTAACCGCCAGTCCTTTCAACCCATCATTAGACACACCTGGCAACCTTCATTACTCACACCTGCTCCTCAACATTTCACACACCTGGCAACCTTCAATACTCACACCTGCTCCTCAACATTAGAACCACCTGGCAACCTTCATTACTCACACCTGCTCCTCAAAATTAAACACACCTGGCAACCTTCATTACTCACACCTGCTCCTCAACATTACAAACACCTGGCAACCTTCATTACTCACACCTGTGCCTCAACATTACACACACCTGGCAACCTTCATTACTCACACCTGCTCCTCAACATTACACACATCTGGAAACCTTCATTACTCACACCTGCTCCTCAACATTACACACACCTGGCAACCTTCATTACTCACACCTGCTCATCAACATTAGACACACCTGGCAACCTTCATTACTCACACCTGCTCCTCAAAATTAAACACACCTGGCAACCTTCATTAGTCACACCTGCACCTCAACATTACACCTGCTCCTCAACATTACACCTACCTGGCAACCTGCATTACTCACACCTGCTCCTCAACATTACACACACCTGGCAACCTTCATTACTCACACCTGCTCCTCAACATTACACACACCTGGCAACCTTCATTACTCACACCTGCTCCTCAAACATTACACCTGCTCCTCAACATTACACACACCTGGCAACCTTGATTACTCACACCTGCTCCTCAATATTAGACACACTTGGCAACCTTCATTACTGACACCTGCTCCTCAACATTAGTCACACCTGGCAACCTTCATTACTGACACCTGCTCCTCAACATTAGACACACCTGGCAACCTTCATTACTGACACCTGCTCCTCAACATTAGAACACACCTGGCAACCTTCATTACTGACACCTGCTCCTCAAAAATTTGACACACCTGGCAACCTTCATTACTGACACCTGCTCCTCAACATTAGACAAACCTGGCAACCTTCATTACTGACACCTGCTCCTCAACATCTCCTCTCTGATGACTTCCCCTTTATCCAGCACTCTGTTGTCACCCATCAGGCAGTATTGGTTTTGTTTCTATGTTAGACGCTGCTCTTGTTTTGTGTCGCTCCATGTCATTAAACTCACTAACTGCACCTGCTTCCTGACTCCCTGCGTATACCTTACACTTTATGATCACACACACACACACACACACACACACACACACAGTGCTGTGTTCAGTACATAGAAATGGGTCTTATTCAGTTGAAAAGGAAGCTTTTATGATCACACACACACTAATCATTCTATGTTTTACGACTGTATGATACTGAGAGAACAGGACAATGGGTGCATCTCAACAATCTGAAGTGGCCTCCTCTCCTTATCTCCTCTCCTTTCTCTTGACTCATCTGAAAACACAAGATACGTCAAAGTAATATGGTGGCTGTCTACCGGGACATTGCTTTCACCTGTCCAGTTCTCTCATGTCAGCTGAGATGAAGGAAGTTAGACAGAAAATCCACTGGAACGCCCCTCCTACTGGTTATTAGTGGGAAACTCATCTATCAATCCACTGGAACGCCCCTCCTACTGGTTATTAGTGGGAGACTCATCTATCAATCCACTGGAACGTCCCTCCTACTGGTTATCCAGTGGGAGACTCATCTATCAATCCACTGGAACGTCCCTCCTACTGGTTATTAGTGGGAAACTCATCTATCAATCCACTGGAACGCCCTCCTACTGGTTATTAGTGGAGACTCATCTATCAATCCACTGGAACGTCCCTCCTACTGGTTATTAGTGGGAGACTCATCTATCAATCCACTGGAACGTCCCTCCCTACTGGTTATTAGTGGGAAACTCATCTATCAATCCACTGGAACGCCCTCCTACTGGTTATTAGTGGGGAGACTCATCTATCAATCCACTGGAACACCCCTCCTACTGGTTATTAGTGGGAGACTCATCTACCAATCCACTGGAACGCCCTCCTACTGGTTATTAGTGGGAAACTCATCTACCAATCCACTGGAACGCCCCTCCTACTGGTTATTAGTGGGAAAATCATCTATCAATCCACTGGAACGCCCCTCCTACTGGTTATTAGTGGGAAACTCATCTACCAATCCACTGGAACGCCCCTCCTACTGGTTATTAGTGGGAGACTCATCTATCAATCCACTGGAACACCCCTCCTACTGGTTATTAGTGGGAAACTCATCTATCAATCCACTGGAACGCCCCCTCCTACTGGTTATTAGTGGGAGACTCATCTATCAATCCACTGGAACGCCCCTCCTACTGGTTATTAGTGGGAAACCCATCTATCAATCCACTGGAACGCCCCCTCCTACTGGTTATTAGTGGGAAACCCATCTACCAATCCACTGGAACGCCCCTCCTACTGGTTATTAGTGGGAAACTCATCTATCAATCCACTGGAACGCCCTCCTACTGGTTATTAGTTGGAAACTCATCTATCAATCCACTGGAACGTCCCTCCTACTGGTTATTAGTGGGAGACTCATCTATCAATCCACTGGAACGCCCTCCAACTGGTTATTAGTGGGAAACTCATCTATCAATCCACTGGAACGCCCCCTCCTACTGGTTATTAGTGGGAAACTCATCTATCAATCCACTGGAACGCCCCTCCAACTGGTTATTAGTGGGAAACTCATCTATCAATCCACTGGAACGCCCCTCCTACTGGTTATTAGTGGGAGACTCATCTACCAATCCACTGGAACGCCCTCCTACTGGTTATTAGTGGAGACTCATCTATCAATCCACTGGAACACCCCTCCTACTGGTTATTAGTGGGAAACTCATCTATCAATCCACTGGAACGCCCCTCCTACTGGTTATTAGTGGGAGACTCATCTATCAATCCACTGGAACGCCCCTCCTACTGGGTTTTAGTGGGAGACTCATCTATCAATCCACTGGAACACCCCTCCTACTGGTTATTAGTGGGAAACTCATCTATCAATCCACTGGAACGCCCCTCCTACTGGTTATTAGTGGGAGACTCATCTATCAATCCACTGGAACGCCCCTCCTACTGGTTATTAGTGGGAGACTCATCTATCAATCCACTGGAACGCCCCTCCTACTGGTTATTAGAGGGAAACCCATCTATCAATCCACTGGAACGCCCCTCCTACTGGTTATTAGAGGGAAACCCATCTATCAATCCACTGGGACGCCCCTCCTACTGGTTATTAGTGGGAAACTCTGAGCTTCCTACATGTTATGAACGTAGCATCAGTAACAGGTTGGGGTGAGTTCTCTGCTCAGACGTTGCTGACTCCTGCCAGATCTTCCAACTCCTGGACAGGTGTTTTACATCAGTAACAGGTTGGGGTGAGTTCCTCTGCTCAGACGTTGCTGACTCCTGCCAGATCTTCCAACTCCTGGACAGGTGTTTTACATCAGTAACAGGTTGGGGTGAGTTGCTCTGCTCAGACGCTGCTGACTCCTGCCAGATCTTCCAACTCCTGGACAGGTGTTTTACATCAGTAACAGGTTGGGGAGAGTTGCTCTGCTCAGACGCTGCTGACTCCTGCCAGATCTTCCAACTCCTGGACAGGTGTTTTACATCAGTAACAGGTTGGGGTGAGTTGCTCTGCTCAGACGCTGCTGACTCCTGCCAGATCTTCCAACTCCTGGACAGGTGTTTTACATCAGTAACAGGTTGGGCGAGATTGCTCTGCTCAGACGTTGCTGACTCCTGCCAGATCTTCCAACTCCTGGACAGGTGTTTTACATCAGTAACAGGTTGGGGTGAGTTGCTCTGCTCAGACGTTGCTGACTCTGCCAGATCTTCCCAACTCCTGGACAGGTGTTTTACATCAGTAACAGGTTGGGGGTGAGTTGCTCTGCTCAGACGCTGCTGACTCCTGCCAGATCTTCCAACTCCTGGACAGGTGTTGTACGTATCAGCTTACCACATCAAATGCTATAGAAATCTGGTGCCTGACAGCAAAGTCCACCACGTGGCATGAAACCATTGCTTGATGCATGCAACGACTGAGCAGGGGAACGCAACCGTTAACTTTCCTAACAGTGCGTGTTCAATCAAAGATGGTGGATGAACGAAGACGTCGCACTCAGGCCCGTTTACCATTTAAACAATTTGTCACAGTTCCGGTCTACTTTAAGTGGCAATCAGCAGTTGCTACATCCATTAATGATGTGTCCCCATTGATTCTTGAAGAATGTAACTCATAAATGCATCATGAGCTTAGTTGAAGTGTTGTACCCAATCAGAAGCCATAATATAAGCCTGTTTTACTCCAATGTTTGTAAACAAAGAACATGTAAACAAACACTATATAGCCTCAAAACATGGTTAAAACTATCATGTTTATATAATGGATGGTCAGTCCTTGTATCCCTTAGCTCTGTCTATGAATTAGAGAGCCCCATCCCTCAGCTGTTTACTGAATTAGGGGCGGGGCTCATCCCTCAGCTGTTTACTGAATTAGAGAGCCCCATCCCTCAGCTGTTTACTGAATTAGGGGCGGGGCTCATCCCCTCAGCTGTTTACTGAATTAGGGGCGGGGCTCATCCCTCAGCTGTTTACTGAATTAGAGAGCCCCATCCCTCAGCTGTTTACTGAATTAGAGAACCCCATCCCTCAGCTGTTTACTGAATTAGGGGCGGGGCTCATCCCTCAGCTGTTTACTGAATTAGGGGCGGGGCTCATCCCTCAGCTGTTTACTGAATTAGGGTGGGGCTCATCCCTCAGCTGTTTACTGAATTAGGGAGAGCCCCATCCCTCAGCTGTTTACTGAATTAGGGCGGGGCTCATCCCTCAGCTGTTTACTGAATTAGGGCGAGGCTCATCCCTCAGCTGTTTACTGAATTAGGGCGGTGCTCATCCCTCAGCTGTTTACTGAATTAGGGGCGGGGCTCATCCCTCAGCTGTTTACTGAATTAGGGCGGGGCTCATCCTCAGCTGTTTACTGAATTAGGGCGGGCTCATCCCTCAGCTGTTTACTGAATTAGGGCGGGGGCTCATCCCTCAGCTGTTTACTGAATTAGGGCGGGGCTCCCACTTTGTTATTGTTTCTGCTGCTGATTGACGCTTTGGGGTGGCTCTCTGTTAGTGCTATCTGGGATCCTTGGGACGTCCCGGCCCTAAACCCTAACATTAACCCTTACCCTAACCTTAACCCCTACCCTAACCATAACCCTTACCCTAACCTTAACCCCTACCTAACCCTTACCCTCAACCCTAACCCCTACCCTAACCTCTACCCTAACCTTAACCCCCTACCCTAACCCTAACCCCTACCCCAACCTTACCCCTCCTAACCTTACCCTCCTAACCTTAACCCCTACCCTAACCCCTCCTAACCCTTACCCCTACCCTAACCTTAACCCCCTACCTTAACCTTGATCCCTACCCTAACCCCTACCCACTTAACCCCTACCCTAACCCTACCCTAACCTTAACCCCTACCCTAACCTTAACCCCTACCCTAACCTTAACCCCTAACCTAACCATAAACCTTAAAAGGGAAAGACTGGGACAGAGCTGCTGCTGTCTCCAAGTCCCAAACCAGACCTACGGTAGCTTGCAAACGTACATTTACGGATTACATTTTCTATACACCTTCTTCTAGGCTCGCTGTGTTGTAGACACAGATTTCATTGTGGCCATGAAAGATTGACCTCTAAAACAAGAGTTGTTGCAGCACAGTTTCACACTCAATACGTGCAATATTATTTACAAAAAGTATTGCAGAAGATTTTGTGCAACTTCCTTCGAGGGAAAAGACACGTTTCTATGCGACTTCGTTCATATGAAACTTTTAGCAAACTTCAGAACAATCATTTGAAAGTTGAAGCAATGCTTGATGGACAGTGGTGTTCTAAACTGCCTTGTTCTGTGTCCTATGTTTCTGTCAAAAAACAAACGTGTTAATCCAATATTGTTCATCATATAGGTAATGCATTTTATACAAGGCTACATCGGAGATCGGTCTCCGATCTTGAGTGTTGCCAGATTGTAGAAAAACACCAGACTGTTTCTTTGTTGTTGATGTTGGTATAAATGATATGGAGTCTACGGTCCATTGGGCCTAAGCCTTATCAACACTCAGTTCCTGTAATAACATGCAACAAGTATTGTAGCAGATTTTGTGATTTTTTGTGTCCCAACAGAAGGGTGTGGGTCAACGTGTGTCCAGCCCCTATACCCATTCCCTATGTACCTTGAGTCATGCCACGTTCACCTGCTGGTCAGAACTAGGAAACTCTGAGATTTTGGACTTGCTAACTGGTAGTAGTTATACAGGACAACAGAAGGGTGTGGGTCAACGTGTGTTCAGCCCCTATACCCATTCCCTATGTACCTTGAGTCATGCCACGTTCACCTGCTGGTCAGAACTAGGAAACTCTGAGATTTTGGACTTGCTAACTGGTAGTAGTTATACAGGACAACAGAAGGCTGTGGGTCAACGTGTGTCCGGTCCCTATACCCATTCCCTTTGTACCTTGAGTCATGCCACGTTCACCTGCTGGTCAGAACTAGGAAACTCTGAGATTTTGGACTTGCTAACTGGTAGTAGTTATACAGGACAACAGAAGGGTGTGGGTCAACGTGTGTCCAGCCCCTATACCCATTCCAGACCACTGCGGAGTGTGTCAGTAGCCTTCTGTGTCCGTGCTATGTGCAGTCTACTAGTATAAGTAGTGCTTGTGAAGTAAGTATGGTGATTATTCTTAAGGTGCTGGTCATCTGAGATAACAACAAGTATACAGCAAACAAGATAACTATAGAATTAAGAAACTAAAGTAAATAAATTAATAATTAAAACAATACTAAAAATACATGCAGAAAATGTAATATCAAAGTATCATATGTTTGGTTGCTTTGAGACTAATGAGTCTTATGTCTTCACAATATTATTTACAAGGAGCGTTTCCCATCTTATTTCACATACATCTGTCTGCAGTTTTATTTTATGGGTGATCTTTTCCATTAAATACATTTCTTTCACTCTACAAATCCACTCTTCCATAGTAGGTATGTCACCATTTAACCAACGCTCTGTACTACGTCTTAGCTGCAGACAAGGATATTCAACAGGTGGCATTTTGTAATCGTTCAGGCATTACTCCAGGGAACATCTGAATACATTGTTTACAAAGTCCAAAACATTCCAGAATGTCATTATTGCAGGACAAGACCAAGCAATATGTAGGTAGTTTCTACACCTGCATTACTAGCTGTTTGGGGTTTTAGGCTGGGTTTCTGTACAGCACTTCGAGATATTAGCTGATGTAAGAAGGGCTATATAAAATAAAATTGATTGATTGATTGATAGTTTGAGTCCAAAACATTCCAGAATGTCATTATTGCAGGACAAGTCCAAACAATATGTAGGTAGTTTGAGGCCAAAACATTCCAGAATGTCATTATTGCAGGACAAGACCAAGCAATCTGTAGGTAGTTTGAGGCCAAAACATTCCAGAATGTCATTATTGCAGGACAAGACCAAACAATATGTAGGTAGTTTGAGGCCAATTCCCACATTCTCTCCACCATTCACTGGTTGTTTCTGGTCTCATCTTCACCATTATGCCTGGGGTTAGAAAGTACCTGATGATTTTCCATTGATACTCTTTTCATATGTTTGAGTGGGTAATAGTGTGAGCATTCCTACAGCTCACCTCCCATTTCCCACATGTACATATAAAAAAAAAAAAAAAAAAACGTGTAAACCCAATATTGTTAATCAACCAGTTTGTCATCTAAATAATTATAATAGAGTAGCCTGTGCTTCTCTGGTCTCAGCTCTGAAGTCAAACCCCTCACACCTGAGAGAGCTGGATCTGAGGAACAATGACCTGAAGGATTCAGGGTGAAGCTGCTCTCTCTGCTGGACTGGGGAATCCCCACTGTAAACTGGAGACTCTGAGGTCAGTATTCCTGTAGTTGGTCAACAAGTGATAACTGTTCACCAGATCCACATGTGTTTACCAGGCACACATAGTCCACACCATATGTGTTTGGACAGTGAAGCTTACAGTTTTACATTTGGTGCTATACTCCAGCATTTTGGATTTGAGATATAATGTTTCATATTAGGCTACAGTATATAATGTCACCTTTTATTTGAGGGTATTTTCATACATATCTGTGTTACTGTTTAGAAATGAAAACACTTTATGTGTCTAGTTCTCCCATTTGAAAAAGTCTTAATAATTTGGACAAATTCACTTATATTGTATTAAAGTAGTCATAAGTTTAGTATTTGGTCCCATATTCCTTACCTGCAGTGATTACATCAAGCTTGTGATTCTACAAACTTGTTGAATACATTTGCAGTTTGTTTTAGTTGTGTTTTGGATGATGTTTTTCCCAATAGAAACTGAATGGTGAATAATGTCCTGTCATTTTGGAGTCACTTCACTTGTATTGTCAGTAAGAATAGAAGATGTTTCTGAACACTTCTACATTCATGTGGATGCTACCATGATTATGAATAATCATGAATGAATTGTGAATGATGATGAATGAGAAATTTATAGAGGAACAAGGATCATACCCCCTCTGTTATTGGTAATGGTGAGAGGTTAGCATGTTTTGTTGTAGCCTCTGTAACTTTCTCACTCATTATTATTCATGATTCATTCATGATTTTTCTTCATCATAGTATCATCTGGATTAATTTAGTAGTGTTTAGAAACATGTTATCTACTCACTTAGACAGAAAATTACTCCAGTCATCATCCACCATTCAGTTACTATCGGGCAAAACATAACCCAAAACACAACCAAAACAAACTGCAAATGCAACCAACGAGTTTGGGACCAAATACTAAACTTTTGACTACTTTAATACACTATAAGTGAATTGGTCAGAATACTTATGACTTTGTCACGATTCAGACAGACGACCAGAGGACCACAATTGCGTCACACCAGAAAGTTTATTAAACTTAAGGGAAAAAGGGGAAGTAGGGAGTGAAGGAAGGCTCCAGGGGTAACAGGGATCCCGTCCAATGCGCTGGGTCTGTGCCCCTCAGTGGCAGCGATGCGTCCCTATGAAGCCGGTGGTGGGTGGTCCAGAAGTCCTGGGGGAGACACAGACACAACAGGGCGGAATGAAACCAGGCAGCAGTACAGTTCAAGGGAAATCCAAAATACGTAGTAGCAAGGCAGAAGGCTGGTCAGAGTTACCGGGATTGAAGAGTAGTCAGGAGTCGTAATGGCAGAAGCAGGTCTGGATCTCCTGAGGCAGAAGAGTATCCAAAAACAGGCAGGTCCGGGGTCACAAAACCAGGGTGAGCCAGAAGCGCGAGCAAACAGGTTCCGGGTGTGAGCTTTGCAGACGATCTGACACCGGAGAGCTGAAAGACAGGGCCTTAAATACTGGGAGAGGTAGTGGGTAATGCAGCGCAGCTGGCAGAGTAATTAGAGCAGAGCAGAGCAGGGACAGGTGGGAGCTAGTTAGGCTGAGTAGAGAGAGTGGTGAGCAGAGTGGAAGAAAATTAAGTGGTAACCCGGTGGAGTGAGAGGCCCATGACAGAACCCCCCAAGGGACGGCCCCAGAAGTCCCAAGAGCAACCACGCCACGCCGGGCGGGAGAGGGAGGGGAGCCGAGGAGGGCTAGGGGAACTCCTCCGAACGGTCCGAGTGGGACGCTCCTCATCCTCGGGAGGAAGCCGGAGGGCCGTGGTCGGGAGATGGGACAGGTCCCGAGACAGGATCAGGCACAGGACAGGAAGCCGGGCGGGCCGGACGGTTAGGGACCCTCTGGGGCGGCCCCTACGGATTGCAGGTTGATCAGGATGCCGTTGGTGGAAAGCGGTGATGAGAGTCCTATCCACAATCCGACTAGCTGGCACCCAGGTCCTCTCTCAGGTCCATAGCCCTCCCAGTCAATGAGGTACTGGAGACCCCTACCCCTCCGTCTGGACCCGAAGCAGGCGGCGGACGGTGTAAAACCAGACCACCATCGACGAGCCGTGGAGGAGGAGGACCAGGCGCAGCAGGGACCAGCGGACTCTCATGGATGGGCTTAATCTTAGACACATGGAAAGTGGGGTGCACCTCAGGGAATTAGGCAGTTGGAGCCGGACAGCAGTTGGGCTAATCACTCTTATGATAGGGAATGGGCCAATGAACCGAGGTGCCAGCTTCTGCGACTCCACCCTGAGTGGCAGGTTCTTCGATGACAACCACACCCTTTGACCAACATGGTAGGTGGGAGCAGGAATTCTCCGACGGTTGGCCCCGGTAGTGTAGCTGGCAACGGACCTGAGGAGGTGGCTCGGGCTTGTGACCAGGTGCGGCGACATCGACGGGGCAAAAAGCAAGTGCAGATGGGCAAGTAACCTCCTCCTCCTGGCTGGCAAATAGAGGAGGCTGGTATCCATAAACACATTGGAAAGGGGACATACCGATGGCAGAGCAGGTCAGAGAATTGTGTGCGTACTCCACCCATGTCAATTGCTGCGACCAGGAGTGGGGGTTGCGTGAAGTCATGCATCGCAGTGCCTTCTCGAGCTCCTGATTAGCCCGCTCTGACTGCCCATTGGATTGGGGATGGAATCCGGAAGTCAGACTGACTGTGGCTCCCAGCAGGTGACAGAACTCCTTCCAAAAAGCGGAGGAGAATTGTGGACCACGGTCAGAAACAACATCCTTTGGCAGTCCGTGGATCCGGAAGACGTGTTCCAGGACCACCTGGGCGGTCTCCTTGGCGGTTGGGAGCTTGGGGAGGGGAATGAAGTGTGCCATCTTGCTGAAACGGTCAACGATGGTGAGAATGACGGTCATGCCACTTGAAAGGGGGCAGCCCCGTGACAAAGTCAAGGGCGATGTGAGACCAGGGACGTCTGGGCACAGGCAGGGGCTGCAGCAATCCGGCTGGGGGGCTGGCAGGACGACTTGTGTTGGTTGCAGATGGGGCAGGCTTGGACGAATTCCCGTACATCCTTCCTCAGAGAGGGCCACCAGAACCTCTGGGCGAGCAGGTTGTAAGTGCGGGTGGAGCCAGGGTGACAAGCTAGGCGGGAGTCATGTCCCCACTGAATGACCTGGGACCTCAGGTCTTCGGGGACAAAAAGGCGGTCAGCTGGGCAAGTGCTGGGACCTGGCTGGTTACGGAGAGCCTCCAGCACCTGTTCCTCAACAGCCCAGGTCAGAGCTGCAACGATGCAGGGACTTGGAGGGGTGTCATCCTTCTGGAATTGACGGGAGAGGCGTCTGGCTTGGTGTTGCGTGATCCAGGCCGGTATGACAGAGTGAAATTAAACCTGGTGAAGAACAGGGCCCAGCGGGACTGCCTGGAGTTCAACCGTTTGGCCGCGGATGTACTCCAAGTTCTTATGATCGGTCCAAACCGAGAAATGGAATGGTGGACCCCTCCAGCCAGTGACGCCACTCCTCCAAGGCAAGCTTCACAGCCAGCAGCTCACGGTTCCCTATGTCGTAATTGCACTCAGAGGGGACAACCGACGTGAGAAAAAGGCACAGGGATGGAGCTTCCTATCCTCCGCAGCCCACTGAGAAATCACAGCACCAACTCCCACATCCGAGGCGTCCACCTCCACAATGAATTGCCGGTCCACATCAGGCATCTGGAGGATGGGAGCGGAGGTGAACCTCACCTTGAGGGTACTGAAGGCTTTGTCGCTGCTGGGGTCCAGGTGAAGGGTTGCTTGGTGCTGGTTAGAGCAGTGAGAGGGGCAGCAACGGTACTGTAGTTCCGGATAAACTTCCTATAGAAGTTAGCAAACCCCAGAAACTGTTGCAGCTTCTTTCTGTTCTCCGAACTGGCCATGAAGTGACTGCTGATACTTTGGCAGGATCCATTTGGATACTTCCCCTCTGCCACTATGTACCCCAGGAAGGCCACTGTCTTGACGTGAAACTCACATTTCTCTGCCTTGGCGTAGAGGGAATTCTCCAGAAGACGATGAAGGACTTGCTGGACATGGCGGGTGTGTTCAGACAGGTTTCTGGAGTAAATTAAGATGTCATCCAGGTAAACGAAGACAAACTTGTTTAACATGTCCCGCAGTACATCATTCACTAGAGCCTGGAACACAGCAGGAGCATTGGTGAGGCCAAAAGGCATAACCAGATACTCGTAGTGGCCTGTTGGTGTATTGAATGCGGTTTTCCATTCATCTCCCTCCCGGATCCGCACTAGGTGGTAAGCGTTTCTGAGATCCAACTTGGTAAAAACAGTGGCTCCCTGGAGCAACTCAAAAGCAGAGGTGAGCAGAGGCAGAGGGTAACGGTTTTTCACTGTGATGTCGTTGAGTCCCCTGTAGTCGATGCAGGGGCGAAGAGATCCGTCCCTTCTTCCCCACAAAGAAGAAGCCAGCACCAGCAGGAGATGAAGATGAACGGATTAATCCTGCGGACAGAGAGCCATTGATGTAGTCCTCCATGGACTTTCTTTCAGGAGCAGACAACGAATAAAGACGACTCCCCTTGGAGGAGCTGTTCCAGGGAGGAGGTCGATGGCACAGTCGTACGGTCGGTGAGGGGGGCAGAGATGTGGCTCTTGCTTTGTTAAACACCTCTCTGAGACCATGGTAGCATTCTGGGACATTGGAGAGGTCAGGAGCGGAGTTAGTAGGTACTGGCCGAGGGGGTAGTGCGGCAGCAAGCAGGCAGGTTCGGTGGCAGTCCTCTCCCCACTCCCTGATCACCCCGGTCACCCAGTCGAGCTGAGGGTTGTGCCGGCGGAGCCATGGGTAACCCAGGATGAGGGTTGGCCTGGAGAGGGGAGCAGGTGAAACTGGATAGTTTCTTGATGGTTTCCGGACAGACCCATCGAGACCGGGGCCGTGACATGAGTGACCGATCCGAGTAAGTGTCCGTCCAGTGCCCGGGCAGGAATAGGAGGTGTCAAACGGAGGTTCTCCAGTCCCAGTTGGCGTGCCAGCTTGATGTCCATTATGTTGGCTTGGCGCCAGAATCCACCAGAGCAGCCAGGGTGTGAGTTGAGTCAGAGAGGCGGAGGTGAACTTGCAGCAGGGTTTGCGGTCGGAGGACTGGATGGTCATTGAACTCAACCGGACTCCCCCTACGCCCGGTGAGCTTCGGCCCTTTAAAGGGCAGGTTACCACACGATGTCCATCACCTCCACAATAGAGGCAGAGGTTTGAGGTGAAGGCGGCGCTGGCGCTCTGCAGGAGTGAGGGAGGCTCGCCCAATCTCCATAGGCTCCAGACTGATCAAGCTGACCTGGGTGAGTGGCAGTAGATGACAGGAGCCCAGTCGGATCTCTCCGAATGCCGGTAGTAGGTGGACCTTGGCGCCCCCCTCTCACGACGACGGGTCTGTATCCTTCTGTCGATCCTGACAGTCAGTGCGATGGCTTCATCAAGAGTGGAAGGCAGTTCATGGGAGACCAACTCGTCCTTGATATAGTCAGCCAAACTATGGAAGAACGCGTCCACCAACGATGGTGTGTTCCAAGAACTTCGTCTAGCCAGGGTTCGGAAGTCGATGGAATGGTCTGCGACTGTACGCCTGCCTTGTCGAATACTGAACAGTTCACGAGACGCCTCTGCGGTGGGTGAATCCAGGTCAAACACCTTCAGCATCTCCTCAGCAAACAGGTCGAAGGTTGCAGCATGCGGGGGTTTGACGTTCGAACTCTGCTGTTCCCAGAGTCGAGCTCGGCCCGTCAGGTGAGTGATGGCATACCCAACTTTAGCCCCCTCCGTGGCGAAGGTCCTTGGCTGCAAGGAGAACTGAAGTCGGCAGCTAGTCAGGAATGGCCGGACCTGGGTTGAACCGCCGTTGAACCGCTCGGGGTTTCCAATCTTGGGTTCGGAGCAGCGGCTGCAATGACCGGGGCAGGTAACTCGGGGGCTGGGCTGGTGGGCAGACTGGCTGGGGTAAGGTTGGTGAGGAGTTGAATGATCATGGCGAGTTGTTGTTGCTGCTGCTGGAACTGCTGCTCATGCTCATCGGTTTCCATGTCGGGGAAAGTGTGCGCTGAGTCCATAATGGTCAGATCGTACTGT
>NW_025533584.1:652500-707901 GCF_020615455.1 Coregonus clupeaformis
CTCGTTACATTTTGAATGCTTAGCAGGACAGAAAAGGGTCCAATTCACGCACTTATCAAGAGAACATCCCTACTGCCTCTGATCTGGCAGACTCACTAAACACAAATGCTTAGTTTGTAAGTTGTCTGAGTGTTGGAGTGTGCCTCTGGCTGAACGTACATTTTAAAAACAAGAAAATCGTCTGGTTTGCTTTATGTAAGGAATTTGAAATGATTTATACTTGTACTTTTACTTTTGATACTTAAGTATATTTTAGCAATTACATTTACTTTTGATACTTAAGTATATTTAAAACCAAATACTTTTAGACTTTTACTCAAGTAGTATTTTACTGGAAGACTTTCACTTTTAGTTGAGTCATTTTCTATTAAGGTATCTTTACTTTTACTCAAGTATGACAATTGGGTACTTTTTCCACCACTGGAGTTAACATCGTCATGGACGGCAGAAAAGGCCTCGAGACGGACATTGGAGCGGGAAAACAACGTGATTAAAAAGGAGGAATATACAGTGATTAAAGGAAAGGACATTTATTCAACTGTGAAGACAAACCTTTTAATTAAATCTGCTAAATGAGCGAACTTAGGAGGAAACGTGAGTGAAGTGAATGAAGATCACGTGACTGAGGAGAATATTGCCTTGGTTGAGGACAATACTGAAGTGAGTGACAATCAGGAGCCTATTGAGAAATGAAAAATGGCTGGAATTGTTGGAAACATTGGACAGTTTGATGAAAGTATTGATCAGTGGAGCTCATATACAGAACGGTTTGAATATTTTGTTCTTGTAAATGACATGGATGAGGACAACATTGTGCCTACATGTTTTATTGTAATGGGGCCAAAGACATTTAATTTACTAGGCAGCCTATTACAGCCAGTCAGAACAGGTAATAAGACGTGTGGGGATATTGGGGAGATACTTAAGTAGAATTTACCTGGTCCTGACTTCAATCAAACTCTGTCTGGGAAAACGCCCCTCAGTCTCTCATCTACTCTGAGCTCAGATGGGGAAACATGAGAAGAGTTTCATTCCAAAACGCTATATATCACTTTACAGAAGTTTTGGTAAATTAGCCTTTATTGTTCAATGACAGACATGTATTTGTTTAAAATCTATCATTTGATGCTTTCATTTCAGATAGACAAATAATCAAATATATGTCTGCCTCACTCTCAGAGAAATAAGTAGTACTGCTAGGTTTTACACAGTCAAATGTAAAAAAAATATCTACATTTTTAATAAAGAACTGTACAAATATAATATTTGTTAAATCAATACTGAAATGTTTTTTCTCCAAAAATACAGTAATATGATATTTGTGTTTAAAACTCTTACATTTGACATTTTAGTCATTTAGCAGATGGTCTCATCCAGGATCCGGTTTCCCAAAAGCATCTTAAGGCTAAGTTCATCGCTAGAACCTTTGTAGGAGCATCGTTAAATCTCTGAGCAGTTCCCCAAAACCATCGTTATTAACGTTACACTGGATAACGCTTGTAATCTAACGCCTGCCTCAGACCATTCGTACTCGTAGAACAGGTCAATCTCAGGGGTTAAAGCAAAAAAATATATCCTTACGTCGATCTCAGAATGATTGTCTTGTGCTAAATTAATCTCCCCTTTCACGTAAACAAGTCATGACCGTCATGCTTTTAGGAAAAGAGTATCATTTTTGTAAATGTATTAAAACTGCAAATTTGACCAATTCCAGTCCCCTTGCCCAGGGTTCCCAGGGTGCTCCTGGGGAAACTTCTTGAGAAGCTCAGTTCTAAGAAGCTCAGTTCTGGTGACAAGAAAAAGGCTGTTCGACTCCAGAATGAATGAAAATACAATGATGCTGACACCATCTGAAATATCATTTCCACCTCCATGAATGAGCCCAATAAGATATTGGTAAAGATTATGTTAAATGATTTTAACATATTGGACCATATAGCCTGTATTCATGGTCTATTATCAGATGTTAAATGATTTTAATATATTGAACCATATATCCTGTATGCATGGTCTATTATCAGATGTTAAATGATTTTAACATATTGAACCATATATCCTGTATTCATGGTCTATTATCAGATGTTAAATGATTTTAACATATTGAACCATATATCCTGTATGCATGGTCTATTATCAGATGTTAAATGATTTTAACATATTGAACCATATAGCCTGTATTCATGGTCTAATATCAGATGGTAAATGATTTTAACATATTGAACCATATATCCTATATTCATGGTCCATTATCAGATGTTCTATTAGCAATAAGCATGATCCCCTGTAGCCCAACGGATGCAGCATAGTGGCTATAAATGAAGCATGGGGTTTGTCCATCTGCATTTACCCCATTGGACACAACTTCCTGATTATTATTATTATTTATTATTATTATTATTCACTCAGAATTGTTGTTGGGGGGGTTTCTATTACAAAGTGTGTAATTGCCCTTTTAAGATGCCGCTGCCCCTTTAAGAGCTCTGTTGCAAATGTTCCTAAACCATGCTTGACACTCCGGTTTTAAGATGCCGTTGCCCCTTTAAGAGCTCTGTCCCCCTCTTTTTTTAACAAAGGTCAAAACTGATTTCAAAAGTGTTTTCCCCGTGATAGCATTAAGAGTTGTTGTCCGTTGACTGCTTGAATAAACGGCCCTACAAATGCAAAGAGCATCAACTAGAAAACAGTACAACTGAAGACAAAAAAGGCTTTAAAGTAGTTTTTGCTGTCCAGCCGAATATGTCGTAGGTAGATAAGTGTAAATGCACTGATGTATCATCTTATTATGACCACTGATCTGACCTATGACCCCTAAAATGCTGATACTGCACTCTGCCGTTGTATGACCTTAAACAGCTGTATGGGTCATGCAAAAGTAAAGTGCAGTATCTAAAAAATCTAAATGTGTTTATCCAGCTTTCTTGTGGTTTTTAATGGTGTTGTGTAGTTGTGTTTTCATGTTTTGAATGTTGTATTGTAGCAACCCTCAAGCTGTTTTTATCCATAAGGTAAGAACTATTTCATCACGGAGAATGTTTATCCTTATGTGACTTTATATTACTATCAATGCTGTCCTTTTCTTTATGTTAGCGAGCGTTTCAATATTTTGTTTGCTATCTTTCTTACCATTATCTGGGTATTTTGCATTTCAATGTGAGTTAAACCATAATGTTTCTGCGGGATTGTGCCATGTTTTATTCTGGTGATAACTGGATCACTGGCTGTCTCATGGAGTGTGTGAGGGTTAGTGTCATGGTTGGGATGGCCTGAACTCAGAGCCTGATAGAATACCAAGGAAAACCGTAGTAACTGCAGTAGAACATGGTGGAACAAAGCCAGATGGCAGTAACCTCACTTACTGCTGTTTCCTTGGTTTTTACTGGGATTTTGTAGTTACAGCAAATTTGACCCTCCCTTTTCTCTGAAACAGAAGATAATTGAACCAGGACACTTTGTCACAAGATATAACAGATACTACGAAGCCTGATTTCGGTCTGAACTCATCTTTGACCAAATGTGTAGCAGCAGTTTGCAATTGTACGGCAGAATAGCTGT
This sequence comes from Coregonus clupeaformis, assembly GCF_020615455.1. Lineage (NCBI taxonomy): Eukaryota > Metazoa > Chordata > Actinopteri > Salmoniformes > Salmonidae > Coregonus > Coregonus clupeaformis. The sequence goes on from NW_025533584.1 coordinate 656,053, forward strand.
GTACCTAATCCTAATACCTCTTCATGGACTACATTTGAACACTTGAACAGTGTCTTCTTTTAGGGCGTGAACTGGTATGGTAAGATTACCTAGTGGGGCCAGTAACTGAATGGTTGCTGGTTCGAATACCTGAGCCGTCAAGGTAAAAATCTATCTGTGCCCTTAAGCAAGGCACTTACACCTGATTTGCTCCAGGGGCACCGTACTACTGTGGTTGACCTTGTAAAACAGGACATTTCACTGCATCTATCCGGTGTCTGTGACAATACATTTACAAATATTTTATTTATTTATTACAACAGTTAATTTAACAATGCTGGTTATAAATCTTGTTGACATTCATCCAAGGACACCTTGACTTGCATTACACTCTCACTCCAGAAAAATATTCTCATGAAATCATATGACTTACAGTTAGAGAAAAGGATTCCTGTGAACGCGGCCTGCTACAAGCAGGAAACATTCATCTTTAAGGACATGACCTGGCAGAACAGGTTTCAGCAAAGTATGGAGTCATTGTTTTCAGGAAGGTGTCTCCATGGCGATAGGAGGGACAGGAGGCAGACTAAGGGCAAGGGAAGCCACCTGAACTACTGCCCTACAAAGGCAAAGAGCAGTCTACGCAAACAGTGAATCTGAGAAAAATGACTTTAAAGTTAGTTTTTTTGTCCAATCATGTCAACCATGACCACTGATCTGACCTATGACCCCTTAAATGCTGATACTGCACTCTGCCTTTGTATGACCTTAAACAGCTGTATGGGTAATGCAGAAGCAAAGTGCAGTATGTAGAAATCTAAATGTGTTTATCCAGCTTTCTTGTTGTATTTCTGTTTGATGGAAACAGTTTGAGAGTTGTAACTATATTCCAACTGTATTTAATGCTGTTATGTAGTCGTGTTTTCATGTTTTCAATGTTGTATTGGAGTAGGCCTAACCCTCACCAATATTTCTGTTGATGGAGAGAGACACCAGACAAGACACAGAGACAGCAACAGAAGAATAGGATATGATGGAGAGAGACACCAGACAAGACACAGAGACAGCAACAGAAGAACAGGATATGATGAAGAGAGACACCAGACAAGACACAGAGACAGCAACAGAAGAACATGATATGATGGATGTCATGAGCACTCTCTCTCCCTGGTAGCAACATTAATTGCATTCAATTATCTTCCACTCTGCTCACCTCCCTCTCTCTACTCAGCCTAACTAGCTCCACCTGCCCTGCTCTGCTCTTGTTACCTGGCCAGCTGCACTGCATTTCCCACTCGCCATCCTCACCTTGCCTCACTCTGTTCTAATTACTCTGCCAGCTGAACTGCATTTCCCCACTACCTCTCCCAGTATATCAAGCCCTGGTTTTCAGCCAAGCCCTGTCAGATCGTCTTCAAACCCGGACCAGTAACCTGCCTGTCTGCGCTCTGACTCCTGTTTGTGATACCGATCCTTTCTTGACTGCCTCCTTGTTCTACTGCCCCGTCTATCCCAACCTGCCTTCTGGACCTCGACTACTCTCCGATCTTCAGCCCCTCCGGTAACTCGTTTCTGCCTTCTGTCTCTCACCACGATATTTGCCCAGCCCTGATCTGTACTTCTGCCTGCCATTCATATTGCTGTTGTGTGTGTGTGTTCCCCCAGGTCTCCGACCACCAGATGAGCGTGCCCAGACGTTTCACCACCCTCAGCCCGATACGCCGCTCCATCACTGGGGAACACACACACTAAGCACTTGGACTGGACACCCCCGGACATTTTGGTGACCCCCGGAGCACAGGTACCCACAGGAGGACCCTGAAAGACCCCTGACACCCCTGGGACTCCTCTTCCCGCCTGTAACCTTGAATAAAGAACTCTGAATTTGAACTTGCGCTCTTGGGTCCTCTTCTGTTCGTGACAGAACGATCTGACCATCATGGACCCAGCGCACTCCTGACCACGATGGAGGAAGAGCCAGAGAGGACTGCCCTACAGCGACTGGAACGCTCTGAGGGGAGACATAAATCGGATGGCTGGCGACATCGCTTCCCTTCTCCAGCTATTCAACCAGCAGCAACAACAGTTCCAACTGCAGCAACAACAGCTAGCCCAAGCCCTGCAACTACTCCTCAAGCCCGGCTACTCCACCTGCACCCCCCTGGTCCTTTTGTTCCTGTACCACCGATACTCCTTCATCCCTCCGCTGGAGGTCCCAATGCTGCAGGCCCGGCAGTGCTGCCACCAGATCCCCACGCTCCTGAACCAAGGATTGGGAACCCGGAACGTTTTGATGGCAACCAGAAGCAAGTAAGACCATTCTTGAGCAGCTGCCGAATCCAGTTTGCACTACAGCCCAGGACTTTCTCAACAGAGGGAGCCAAGGTGGGGTATGTCATCACACATCTCACCGGTCGAGCTCGGTTGTGGGGAACGGCGGAATTCGACCGGCAAACCCCAGCCTGTGCCTCCTTCAGTGCCTTTGAGGAGGAGATGTTAAAGGTCTTTGACCTAGGCTCGCCAACAGCCGAAGCGTCACAAGCTCTGCTCACCATCCGTCAGGGCAATCGGACAGTGGCAGACTTCTCCATTGACTTTCGTACCCTGGCCAGTCACAGCTCGTTTAACCCAGAGGCACTGGTGCAAGCCTTCCTCCATAGCCTGGCGGACTATATCAAGGACGAGCTTGTTTCCCATGACCCGCCCTCAACGCTTGATGCCGCCATTGACCTTGCCGTTCGCATTGACCGCCGTATACAGACCCGGAGGAGGGAGAAGGGCCGTCTCAGTCAACCTGCCATCCGTACTCGGGTCGATACCGCTTCTGTCCAGCCCCTGCCTGTCAAGTCCCATAGCCAACTCAATCAGCCTGAGCCCATGGAGATTGGCCGTGCCTCTCTGACTCCCGAGGAGCGTCGGCGCCGTCTAAGCTCCAACCTTTGCCTCTACTGTGGTGGCGAGAATCACCGTGTCGCTACTTGTCCGGCAAAAGCCGCAGCTCACCAGGTGTAGGGGAGATCCGGGTGAGCTCAACAAGCCTTCAGTCTCCCTCCATCCGAAAGACCCTGCTTCATCTCCGCCTTCAGCTTTCTGACAAGACTCATACATTGGCCGCCCTTGTGGATTCCGGAGCCGAAGCAAACATCATGGACCCTGAGCTTGCACAGCAACTGGGCGTGAACCATCATCAACTGACACAACCCATTCCTGCACGAGCCCTGGATGGGCATCATCTTGGCACTGTCACTCATATCTCCGCCCCTGTGACAATCCTGCTGTCAGGAAACCACCAGGAGTCCATCCAGTTTCACCTCCTACACTCACCTGGCCAACCACTCATTCTTGGATACCCGTGGCTCCGTCAGCACAACCCCCACATCGACTGGGAGACAGGAACAGTCCGTGAGTGGGGAAGGAGTTGTCACCAGACCTGTTTAAGGGGGGCCACCCTGCCCGTTCACCGGGAAGGATCTAGCGCTACCTCCGACATATCCAATGTTCCGGCCTGTTACCACAGCCTGAAAGAGGTGTTCAACAAATCCAAGGCGACATCTCTACCCCCACACAGACCCTATGACTGCGCGATTGATCTCCTGCCTGGCACAGTACCTCCCAAGGGTCGTCTGTATTCACTGTCAGCCCCGGAAAGAAAGGCCATGGAGGACTACATTAATGACTCTCTTGCCTCCGGGATAATTAGACCGTCGTCTTCCCCCGCAGGAGCGGGATTCTTCTTTGTCGGCAAGAAGGACGGTTCTCTTCGTCCATGCATAGATTACCGGGGTCTGAAACGACATCACGGTTAAGAATCGCTACCCACTGCCCTTACTTTCGTCTGCCTTCGAACTGCTGCAGGGAGCCACTGTATTCACTAAGCTGGACCTTCGCAATGCCTACCATCTGGTGCGGATGAGGGAGGGAGACGAATGGAAGACAGCGTTCAACACACCAACCGGCCACTATGAATATCTCGTCATGCCCTTCGGCCTCACCAATGCCCCAGCAGTTTTTCAAGCCCTAGTGAATGATATCCTCAGGGACATGCTAAATACGTTCGTATTTGTGTACCTTGACGATATTTTAATATTCTCAAAGACTCTGTCAGAACACACGCACCACGTCCGGTTGGTCCTGCGCCGCCTGCTGGAGAACTCTCTTTTCGTGAAGGCAGAGAAGTGCGAGTTCCATGCCAAGACCGTTTCATTCCTGGGGTATGTGGTGACCGAGGGCAGCATTCAGATGGATCTCACGAAGGTGTCGGCTGTCACTTCCTGGCCAGTTCCTGAGTCTCGGAAGAAGTTGCAACAGTTCCTGGGCTTTGCCAACTTTTATAGGAGATTCATCAGAAACTATAGCACAGTGGCTGCACCCCTCACGGCGCTAACCAGCACTAAACAACCGTACCAATGGACATCAGCTGCTGATAAGGCCTTCAATATCCTCAAGACATGTTTCACTTCTGCTCCCATCCTCCAGATGCCAGATGCAGCAAGGCAGTTTGTGGTGGAGGTAGATGCTTCGGACGTGGGAGTGGGTGCAGTGCTTTCTCAAAGAGCAGCTGAGGATGGCAAGATGCACCCCTGTGCCTTCTACTCCCATCGGCTAACCCCTGCCGAATGCAACTACGACATTGGGAACCGCGAGCTGTTGGCTGTCAAGCTCGCCCCTTGAAGAATGGCGGCACTGGTTAGAGGGGTCAAAGGAACCATTCGTAGTGTGGACAGACCACAAGAACCTGGAGTATATCCAAACAGCCAGGAGGCTGAACTCCCGTCAACAGCGGTGGTCTCTGTTCTTTACGCGCTTCAATTTCACGCTCTCCTACCGCCCGGGATCTCGCAACATCAAACCTGATGCTCTTTCCCGGATGTTTCAGAAGGACGGACCACCGCCATGACAGCTCCCATTCTTCCCAGCCACTTGGTCGTAGCGGCCCTCACCTGGGAGATCGAGAAGCAGGTCATGGAGGCTCTTCGGGACCAGCCAGGTCCAAGCACCAGCGCCCCCAACCGTCTGTTTGTTCCAGCAAATCTCAGGTCACCTGTGATTCAGTGGGGGCACGAATCCCGTCTGGCCTGTCATCCCGGCATCACTCGCACCCTTCATCTGGTCCGCCAGCGGTTCTGGTGGCGGGGGATGAGACGGGATGTCCGAGAATTCATCCGAGCTTGTCCCACTTGTAACCGAAACAAGACTCCCAACCAGCCTCCTGCTGGGTTGCTGCAACCCCTACTCATACCCAAGAGGCCCTGGTCCCACGTTTCACTGGACTTTGTTACGGGCCTTCCGCCCTCTGACGGACACACAGTCATCCTTACCATTGTTGACCGCTTTAGTAAGATGACCCACTTCGTGCCCCCTTCCCAAACTACCCTCTGCTAAAGAGACCTCCCAGGTGGTCCTGGAACATGTGTTTCGTATCCATGGCCTACCCCAGGATATAGTGTCAGACCGGGGCCCGCAATTCTCAGCAACCTTTTGGAAGGAGTTCTGTCATCTCCTTGGGGGCCACCGCCAGCCTATCGTCTGGATTCCACCCGCAGTCAAACGGCCAGACTGAACGCATGAACCAGGAGCTGGAGAAGGCACTGAGGTGTGTGGCTTCCCAAAATCCCGGGCCTGGGCTCAACACCTGCTCTGGGTGGAATATGCCCATAATTCACTCACCAGTTCCTCCACCGGGCTCTCCCCCTTTCAGTGTGTCTACGGGTATCAACCTCCACTGTTTGCCAGCCAGGAGGCGGATGCCACCTGTCCGTCTGCTCTTGCGTATGCCACGCCGCTGCCGCCGCACTTGGGCCCAGGCTCGCACTGTGCTCCTGAAGTCTGGAACCAGCTACGCCGTCGGTGCCAACCGACGGAGGACCCCAGCACCTACTTACCGGGTTGGTCAGAAGGTCTGGCTGTCTGCCCGGGATCTGCCGCTGCGGGTTGTATCACGAAAGCTGGCCCCTCGCTTCATTGGTCCTTTTCCTGTGCAGAAAGTCATCAGTCCAACGGCGGTCCGACTTCAGTTGCCCGCTTCCATGCGGGTCCACCCCACCTTCCACGTCTCCAAGGTCAAGCCGGTCCATGAAAGTCCCCTGGTCCCTGCAGCTCCGGCGCCACCTCCTCCGCGCCTCGTAGATGGCGGTCCTGTCTTCACCGTCCGGCGGCTGCTCCGCTCTAGGCGAAGGGGTAGGGGTCTCAGTACCTCGTTGATTGGGAGGGATATGGTCCAGAGGAGAGGACCTGGATCCGGCCAGGAGGATAGTGGACCGGACCCTTATCACTGACTTCCACCGACTACATCCTGATCAGCCTGCAATCCGTAGGGGCCGTCCAAGAGGGTTCCTAGCCGTCCGGCCCGCCCTGCTCCTGTCTCAGTGCCTGTCCTGTCTCCCGACCGTGACCCTCCAGCTCCTTCTGAGGATGAGGAGATTCACTCGGACCGCTCGGAGGAGTTCTGACCCGCCGCCTGCTCCCCTCCACCCTCCCGGCATGATGTTGTTCTTGGGACTTCTGGGGCCGTCCCTTGGAGGGGGGGTCCTGTCATGAGCACTCTCTCTCCCTGGTAGCAACATTAATTGCATTCAATTATCTTCCACTCTGCTCACCTCCCTCTCTCTACTCAGCCTAACTAGCTCCACCTGCCCTGCTCTGCTCTTGTTACCTGGCCAGCTGCACTGCATTTCCCACTCGCCATCCTCACCTTGCCTCACTCTGTTCTAATTACTCTGCCAGCTGAACTGCATTTCCCCACTACCTCTCCCAGTATATCAAGCCCTGGTTTTCAGCCAAGCCCTGTCAGATCGTCTTCAAACCCGGACCAGTAACCTGCCTGTCTGCGCTCTGACTCCTGTTTGTGATACCGATCCTTTCTTGACTGCCTCCTTGTTCTACTGCCCCGTCTATCCCAACCTGCCTTCTGGACCTCGACTACTCTCCGATCTTCAGCCCCTCCGGTAACTCGTTTCTGCCTTCTGTCTCTCACCACGATATTTGCCCAGCCCTGATCTGTACTTCTGCCTGCCATTCATATTGCTGTTGTGTGTGTGTGTTCCCCCAGGTCTCCGACCACCAGATGAGCGTGCCCAGACGTTTCACCACCCTCAGCCCGATACGCCGCTCCATCACTGGGGAACACACACACTAAGCACTTGGACTGGACACCCCCGGACATTTTGGTGACCCCCGGAGCACAGGTACCCACAGGAGGACCCTGAAAGACCCCTGACACCCCTGGGACTCCTCTTCCCGCCTGTAACCTTGAATAAAGAACTCTGAATTTGAACTTGCGCTCTTGGGTCCTCTTCTGTTCGTGACAATGGAGAGAGACACCAGACAAGACACAGAGACAGCAACAGAAGAACAGGATATGATGGAGAGAGACAGAACAGGCCATAACAGAAGAAAATAGACACAGGAGACAGTAACAAACTAGAACCTGAGACAGCAACAGACAAGACACAGACAGCAACAGACAAGACACAGATTGAAACAGACAAGACACAGACAGCAACAGACAAGACACATATTGAAACAGACAAGACACAGACAGCAACAGACAAGACACAGACAACAACAGACAAGACACAGACAACAGACAAGACACAGACAGCAACAGACAAGACACAGACAGCAACATACAAGACACAGACAGCAACAGACAAGACACAGACAGCAACATACAAGACATAGAGAAAGTGACAGAAGAGGGCAGATGGAGAGAGAACCAAGGTTGGTTGAGCAGAAGAGGGCAGACAAGAGAGACAGCAACAGAAGAGGGGAGACAAGAGAGACAGCAACAGAAGGGGGGAGACAAGAGAGACAGCAACAGAAGAGGGGAGACAAGAGAGACAGCAACAGAAGGGGGGAGACAAGAGAGACAGCAACAGAAGGGGGGAGACAAGAGAGACAGCAACAGAAGTGGGGAGACAAGAGAGACAGCAACAGAAGAGGGGAGACAAGAGAGACAGCAACAGAAGAGGGGAGACAAGAGAGACAGCAACAGAAGGGGGGAGACAAGAGAGACAGCAACAGAAGGGGGGAGAAGTGCATTACCCATATACTTGTTTAAGGTCATACAAAGGCAGAGTTCAGTATCAGCATTTTAGGGGTCATAGGTCAGATCAGTGGTTATGGTTGATATGCACGGACATTTGCGTAGACTGCTCTTTGCCTTTGTAGTGCAGTAGTTCAGGCGGCTGCCCTTGCCCTTTAGTCTGCCTCCTGTCCCTCCTATCGCCATGGAGACACCTTCCTGAAAACAATGACTCCATACTTCATGTCCTTAAAGATTAGAATGTTCCAATGTGGTTGGCCAAAAAGATGACAAGATAGATCATACATTCATCATTCAGGGTTACTATCAAACAGAAATGTCACATTTCTGGTTTGTCCATACCTTGTTTCCTGCTTGTAGCAGCGTGCGTTTACAGGAATCGTTCTCTCTAACTATAAGTCACATGATTTCATGAGAATATTTTTCTGCAGTAAGAGGGTAATGCAAGTGAAGGTGTCCTTGGATCAACGTCAACAAGAGTTATGACCAGCATTGTTAAATTAACTGTTGGAATTGCAAAAAATATATATGTTTTTATTGTCAGATACACCGGATAGGTGCAGTGAAATGTATTGTGTTACAGGGTCAGACATAGTAGTATAGCACCCATGAAGCAAGTTAGTGTTAAGTGCCTTGCTTAAGGGCACATCAACAGATATTCACATTGACGGCTCGGGTATTCGAACCAGCGACCTTTCAGTTACTGGCCCAACGTTCTAACCACTAGGCAATGTGACCATACCATACCAGGTCCCGCCCTAAAAGAAGACAATGTTTAAGTGTTCAAATGTAGTCCATGAAGAGATATTAGGATTATGTACACAGCTATTCTGCCGTACAATTGCAAACTGCTGCTACACATTTGGTCAAAGATGAGTTCAGACCTAAATCAGGCTTCATAGTATCTGTTATATCTTGTGACAAAGTGTCCTGGTTCAATTATCTTCCGTTTCAGAGAAAATGGAGGGTCAAATTTGATGCAACTACAAAATCCCAGTAGAAACCAAGGAAACAGCAGTAAGTGAGGTTACTGCCATCTGGCTTTGTTCCACCATGTTCTACTGCAGTTACTACGGTTTTCCTTGGTATTCTATCAGGCTCTGAGTTCAGGCCATCCCGACCATGACACTCACCCTCACACACTCCATGAGACAGCCAGTGATCCAGTTATCACCAGAATAAACATGGCACAATTCCGCTGAAAAATGTTGGATAATTTTGGTCATAAAGTCAGTCTTTTCCAAAACTGAGTTTAGTGAGACTTGTGGTTGTGACTGCATCACAACGTAAATGAAGGTTGCCCACATGCCCACACCAAGTAATAATCAATTCAGAATGCAACTGCACCCGACCCAATCGTAATACCTGTGGTAAATTTGGGTTGAATTTGGATATCCCTATGGGGCTAGTTAGGGACCATCAGTAATTTACACCATGTACATGGAACAACATGTTAAAATTCCAATGGCTCCAAATTTGGATTGCAAAACTAAAGAGAAACACCAGACAAGACACAGAGACAGCAACAGAAGAATAGGATATGATGGAGAGAGACACCATTCAAGACACAGAGACAGCAACAGAAGAATAGGATATGATGGAGAGAGACAGTAGACAAGATGAAAGACATCAATAGACGACACAGAGAAAGTGATGGAGAGAGACAGAGGAGGGGAGAACACTCAGTAGACTATCACTAAAAGCTGATATAGGGATTCTAATTACTGCAGAGAGAGAGAGAGAGAGAGAGAGAGAGAGAGAGAGAGAGAGAGAGAGAGAGAGAGAGAGAGAGAGAGAGAGAGAGAGAGAGAGAGTGTTTAGGTACTGTGGGATTATTTAATCAGTTTGGCTCATTGGTAAGGTCAGAGTCTATATTTGAAGTTATTGAGTGGTTTTTGGCAATACACTAATGATGTATTCATGGTTTTAGCTGTTGAGATTCCTTCCCGGACCCTCCTACTGGCTATGGGCTAAGCCACCGATGTCTTCAAATCCTAGGGGAGAGAGGAGCTGCTACCCCTGGGGAGAGGAGCTGCTACCCCTGGGGAGAGAGGAGCTGATACCCCTGGGGAAGAGGAGCTGCTACCCCTGGGGAGAGAGGAGCTGCTACCCCTGGGGAGAGAGGAGCTGTTACCCCTGGGGAGAGAGGAGCTGTTACCCCTGGGGGAGAGAGGAGCTGTTACCCCTGGGGAGAGAGGAGCTGTTACCCCTGGGGGAGAGAGGAGCTGCTACCCCCTGGGGAGAGAGTAGCTGTTACCCCTGGGGAGAGAGGAGCTGTTACCCCTGGGGAGAGAGGAGCTGTTACCCCTGGGGAGAGAGGAGCTGCTACCCCTGGGGAGAGATGAGCTGTTACCCCTGGGGAGAGAGGAGCTGATACCCCTGGGGAGAGAGGAGCTGCTACCCCTGGGGAGATAGGAGCTTTTACCCCTGGGGAGAGAGGAGCTGTTACCCCTGGGGAGAGAGGAGCTGTTACCCCTGGGGAGAGAGGAGCTTCAACCTTGGGGGAGAGAGGACCTGTTACCCTGGGGAGAGAGGAGCTGCTACCCCTGGGGAGAGAGGAGCTGCTACCCCTGGGGAGAGAGGAGCTGTTACCCCTGGGGAGAGAGGGAGCTGCTACCCCTGGGGAGAGAGAGGAGCTGTTACCCCTGGGGAGAGAGGAGCTCCTACCCCTGGGGAGAGAGGAGCTGATACCCCTGGGGAGAGAGGAGCTGCTACCCCTGGGGAGAGAGGAGCTGTTACCCCTGGGGGAGAGAGGAGCTGTTACCCCTGGGGAGAGAGGAGCTTCAACCTTGGGGAGAGAGGACCTGTTACCCCTGGGGAGAGAGGAGCTGATACCCCTGGGGAGAGAGGAGCTGCTACCCCTGGGGAGAGAGGAGCTGTTACCCCTGGGGAGAGAGGAACTGCTACCCCTGGGGAGAGAGGAGCTGCAACAAAGAGAGACTGCGACCCTGCTCGGGAAGAGCTTAACGATTGGTGATTGTTGGGGCACGTCTCAGTCACCAGGTCTCAACCCAATGGAAGACAACCATCAACAAAACACTAAATTATGGAATTTGTTGTGGAAGAATGATGTCACATCCCTCCAATAGAGTTCCAGACACTTTTTTATATATATATATATATATTTTTTTTTACCTTGACAATAAACATTTTAATGAACCACAAACACTTGATGTTTAGGGATGGCACACACATAGGGAGACAGTCTGCGTTCCTTCTCACATATGCACCTAGGAAGATGCAGTGTTTCTCAACCTGTCATTTTACATAATGTTGCAAGACACATACCATCAAATTAATCCATAGTCTTTTGTCCATATTTACAGAAGGCTGTCATTTCACAAATTGTTCCTATATTGAAAGGACATAGGGAAAATAAAGTCAAACATTTCAATACAAAATAATAAAAACAATCACAGCATTACTCAGTCTTAATGTATTTTAACCATATTAACCAGTTTAATGAAATTGTTTTCATTTGGAACACTAAATCAGAACTACATTTGGAGTTCCAGACACTTGTAGAATGTTTGCCAAGGCACATTGTAAGAGCTATAAAGAGACAGGGAGTGGGAGAGAGAACCGGTAGAACCTGATATGGAAATAAGCAGAACAAACTAAAGGAACTTTCCACCACCGAATGATCATTCCAGACTCTACTTCTATTGAGAGACATATAAAAGGTAAGACGACGATTGTTATGTGTATTAATATAGTTGATGATATTGTTATGTGTAATAACCCTCCCGTTGTCTTGTCCGGGTCAAAAAGACCCAGGCTACGTGTTAGAGTGAGTGGCTGTGTAACCCCTAGCGTTGCCCTGTCTTGTCCGGGGTCAGACAGACCCAGGCTACGTGTCAGTGCCTATGTGTTAGAGGGAGTGGCTGTATATCCCGTGCCGCTGTCCTGTCCTGTCCTGTCCTGTCCTGTCCTGTCCTGTCCTGTCCTGTCCTTTCTTGTCCGAGGTCAAAACGACCCAGCCTACGTGTCAGTGCCTATGTGTTAGAGCGTGTGGCTGTATATCTCCTCCCGCTGTCCTGTCCGGGTCAAACAAAAATAAAAAAAATAAAAAATAAAAAGACCCAGGCTACGTGTCAGTGCCTATGTGTTAGAGCGAGTGGCTGTATGACCCCTAGCGTTGTCCTCTCGTGTCCTGGCTGGGGTGAAAACGACCCAGGCTACGTGTTAGAGTGTTAGAGCGAGTGTGTGCTGTGCTGTGAACGGGACCCTTGCAAATGAAATTAAATCAACTTTTTATTGGTCACATTGTAGGTACAGACATTACAGTGAAATTTTTAACTTGGTAAAAGAATCTGGTGATTTCCTTGTAATATTGTAGGTGTGTGTGTGTGTGTGTCACTAGTCGAGGACAATGCTGGAAACCCAAGATAACCATTTCCTCGACAAGTGAATATATGTCATCTGCTCTTCGGCTTGCTGACAATTGAACATCTCCGCACGTGTTTCATTCTGACAGTCTGTCAACTTGTAGACTTGCGGTACAACATTTTGGGTTTTCGTGAAATCACAAGGTATGCCTAGGCTCGCAGGGATCCCCATCATGGCGTGTTGTTTGGGGCCAACAGAAAAGCCTTGAAATATCCAGGCGACTGTCTTCATCAGAAGTGTCTGTTCCTCATCTGAGAGATCTGTCATGTGGACACCGCTACACACGGATGAGATGTCGCATGGCATTTGCCGATATTTTGTCCGATAATATGTCAACAAATGGTCTCGGACGTGGCTGTGACGAAACGTCCATGTCCCACATGTCGTAGTACAAAGCACAAGTACAAGACTCGCTGTCGTCGAACCCGGTCAACGTTGCAGCACAGGGACACCATCCCACAGCTTGACGGTGTATCTTCTGCACATGGTGGTCCCGGTGTGTCACCATGATGTGTGACACTGCACCGTGGTAAAACCACAAGAGCAGAGCCTGTCCTACGACCCGAACGAGCCACAGCTCATACCTCAACAGACTATATTTGGGTTCGACAAATAGTCTCACCTCCAGTTTGTTGTTGGGCATGACCGAGAGGCTTTTCACCGTGTAGCCGAGCAGTATGGGTATGTTGTTCACTACTCGATTGAACGCAGAATAGATGTCGTTGAAGTTGATGGTGCTCAGATTCAGTCGAGTTCGACCCTCCGACGATGCCCAGACCGATCACGGTGGCGACGACGGTGGTGGTGGTGGTGGTGGTGGTGGTGGTGGTGGTATTGTCGGTAGTAGTAGTTACGTGACTGGAGTCCGACGTGTGTATGTCAAACACTGCAGTGATGCAGCAAGAATCCCCCTTGACGTTTTCTGTGTTCTGGAAAGTCGACATAGCTTCGATGGATGGATGTTGTTTGTCTGTGAGACACGAACCTGTTATATTGTGGATTCAATGACCACTCCCATAAAAATAATAAATTATATTATATTCATTTATGTATTTATTTTCGGGGGTTAATGTTAGAGCCTAGGTGTTAGCGCGAGTGGCTCGCTGTATATCTCCTCCCGCTGTCCTGTCCTGTCCTGTCCTGTCCTGTCCTGTCCTGTCCTGTCCTGTCCGGGTCAAAAGGACCCAGGCTACGTGTTAGAGCCTAGGTGTTAGAGCGAGTGGCTGTATATCTCCTCCTGCTGTCCTGACCGGGTCAAAAAGACCCAGGCTACGTGTTAGAGCCTATGTGTTTGAGCTAGTGGCTGTATATCCCCTCCCGCTGTCCTGACCGGGTCAAAAAAGACCCAGGCTACGTGTCAGTGCCTATGTGTTTGAGCTAGTGGCTGTATAACCCCTAGCGTTGTCCTGTCCTGTCCTGTCCGGGTCAAAAGGACCCAGGCTACGTGTTAGAGCCTAGGTGTTAGAGCGAGTGGCTGTATATCCCCTCCCGCTGTCCTGTCCGGGGTCAAAAGGACCCAGGCTACGTGTTAGAGCCTAGGTGTTAGGAGCAACTCGCTCTATGTCTCCACCTGCTGTCCTGACCGGGTCAAAACGACCCAGGCTACATGTCAGAGTGTTAGAGCGAGTTGCTGTATAACCCCTAGCGTTGTCCTGTCCTGTCCTGTCCTGTCCTGTCTGGGTCAAAACGACCCAGGCTACACGTTAGAGGCATAAGCTCTGAGCCAGAGGTACTAGGTAAGCCGTAAACCAACACCAACACCAATAACACCAATAACACCAATAACTACTACTACTACTACTACTACTACTACTACTACTACTACTACTACTACTACTACTACTACTACTACTACTACTACTACTAATATTGCCTCCGTGGCATGTCCGGACACGTGCCGAAGAGAGAGAGGTCTTGGGGACTTCCCCAGTCTGGGTGCCGAAGCTATTATGAGTGCTGTGCGATTCACGGCCAAACAGGTCCTAGAACAGATATTTTCCAATGACTCTGACTGCGATGAGGAAGCGGACGAGGAAGCGTCCGAAGAAGAAGACGGGGAGGAATACAACCCAGAGGACGAGGAGACCACAGAGGACGGCGACGACGACGACTCACGACGCCGCAGCCGCCGACTCCGCCGATGACGAGGACGATGTCCAAGTAGAAGAAGGTCAAGGCGTAGAAGACGAACGAGACGATGACGACGACGACGACGACGACGACCAACAAGAAGAAGAAGAACAACAAGGGGAAGAACAAGGGGAAGGTGAAAGTGAGCGAGGAGAGCGAGGAGACCTCCGCCGCTTCCGCAGCCGCAGCAGCCGCCGCCGCCGCAGCATCAGCCCCAGAACACAACACGATATCCCTCGAGTGGAAAGAGAGACATTCGTGTCGAGAAACGGCCAAATCCAATGGTGCTCGGTGCCCTGTGACAACAATCGGGGCGTCGGAGGGACGCGGCAGCGGCAAATAGTAACAGGCCGGTTGCTGAGGTGCCGGAGGACATGAGGCCCGGGCCTACTAGGCAGGCCGTAGGCCAAGCCCGCGACATCCTCTCCACGTTTCGCTTGTTTTTCACACCCGAGATAGAAGACATCATCCTGGAGATGACCAATCTGGAGGGCGTTCGAAAATACGGAGCCCGAGGCGACGGCGACGACGGCGACGACGACCACCGCCGCCACTACGCCGACGACCACGAAAACCACGAAAACCACGAAGACCGTGACCGCGGCGGCGGCCGCTGGAAAGCGATGGACTCCACAGACCTGCGAGCCTACGTAGGGCTGCTCATCCTAGCCGGCGTGTACAGGTCCCGAGGCGAAGCGGCCTCTAGTCTCTGGGACGCCGAGAGCGGAAGGACCATTTTCCGCGCAACCATGCCGCTCAAAGTCTTTCACGCTTACTCGAGACTCCTTCGCTTCGACGACCGTCAGACCAGAGCGAGAGACGCGCAGCAGGCGGCGGTGACAAACTTGCGGCCGTGAGAGAGGTCTGGGACAAGTGGGTCGAGAGGCTGCCGCTCCTCTACAACCCCGGGCCCGACGTGACGGTGGACGAGCAACTGGTCCCCTTTCAGAGGTGTGCCGGGGCCAACAACACCGCACAAGAGCACAACAACAACACTGAACACAACACTGAACACAACACAACACAACACAACACGCTAAAGCTAATCTCTTGTCTTTTTCCTCTCCTCTCTCTCTCTCTCTCTCTCTCTGTCTCTCTCTCTCGCTCTGGCTCTCTCTCTCCTCCAGGCCGATGTCCTTTCCGCCAGTATATCCCAAGCAAGCCGGCCAAATACGGCATCAAGACATGGGTGGCCTGCGACTCCAAATCCAGCTACGCCTGGAAGATGCAGGTCTACACCGGCAAGGCCACATGCGGAGGCCCCGAGAAGAACCAGGGGATGAGGGTCGTGCTCGATTTGACGCAGGGACTCAGGGGTCACAACGTCACCTGCGACAATTTCTTCACCTCATACGAGCTCGCGCGCCAGCTCCTGACCAGGAACGTCACCGTGGTCGGCACAGTCAGAAAGAACAAGCCAGAGCTCCCGCAGGCGCTGCTCGCCTCAAAGGACAGGCTCCTCTTCTCCTCCAAGTTCGCCTTCACGTCCACCACCGCTCTAGTGTCCTACCTGGCAAAGAAAAACAAGAACGTCTTACTCCTGAGCACGCTGCACACCGAGGCTCACGTTAGCCGCCGCCAGGACAAGAAGCCGGCCATCGTCCTAGACTACAACAGCAACAAGGGAGGTGTGGACAACCTAGACAAGGTGATTGGAACCTACAGCTGCAGGAGGATGACCGCGCGCTGGCCCCTGGTCATCTTCCACAACATCCTTGACGTGTCCTCTTACAACGCTTTTTGTCATATGGCGAGAGCTCAACCCCACTTGGATGCCTGGCAAGCGAAACAAGAGGAGGGTGTTCCTCGAGCAGCTGGGAAAGGCACTAGTGACTCCGTTCATACAAAGAAGGGGCCCGTCTCCCTGCACCGAGCCTCTGCGGCGCTCGTCAAAGCTGTTCAGAGGGCTGCGTATCGTGATCAGCCCCGGCGGGATCACGCCCCCGCAGCACCGGACCACGCAGCACCACCGGCCCAAGCACCCAACCCCGCACAACCCAGTAAGAGGAAGAGGTGTCAGGTCTGCCCCACAAAGAAGGACTGTAAAACACACACGGTGTGCACCAGGTGTAACAAATACATCTGCAAAGGCTGCTCGCACCCATACTGTCCCATGTTCCAACTGGGCCTTTAGTGAGAGGGGGGACAGTTCGACCCGGAGGGCACGGGCGTGTGTACAGAATACCAGGACAACGGGAGGGTTATCATCCATACTCAAACAGTACAGCGGTACAGTCCACGGAATGTGGTCCAATAGGGGGGTGTTTTTAAATCGCATACCCAAACTCACACAGTCCACAAGCCGGTGAAGCAGGTATTAATGACTTTACCAATGACAATAGCAAAGACCTCTAGAGTAGAATAGACTAATTGATGGCGGGGTGTCAGGATACTATGCTTGCTACTGGGGACCCATGTAGAGAGAAGCAGTTCAACCCTATCGGGGCTGCAGATGCGCAGGTTCTTTGCAACAGGCTGAAGGTGAATTGCTTCAAGGACCAGTCTGTACTGAGTAAAGTCACTGGTGAGTTAGGGGCTCCGTGCAAAAACATACCGATAAAAGGCGACGGCAATTGTTTCTTCAGAGCGGTCAGTGAAGCGGTTTGTGGTACAGATGAGTTTCATAGAACCATTCGAAATGTCGTCGTGGAGCAGCTACAAAGCAATGATGTGATATACACCAGCATGTTGAGAAGTGGCTACCGTTCAGTATCAGACTACATTACCAAATCACAAATGGCCTCTCTAGGTACTTGGGCTACGGAAGTGGAGATTCAAGCAGCTGCAGATTGTTTGGGTGTCAGCATATATACATACTACACCGGGGAGGTGGCTTATACACCGTTGTAATGGTGTAAAGGTGTCTAACCAGGGGATCTATTTGGAGAATGTTGGTAACCACTTTGAGACAGTTGTTTGCGTCCAGAGGCATCAGATGCTGTCTTGCTATGGGTACTGCAAAGTAGATAGAAGTAGGACCAGTGTTACGCCACTAAGAGACGAGTGTTCAGCCTCAGTCTGGTCCGATTTTGAGAGTGCAAGGCTATCACCAAGCTCAAGTTACTACAATGATTGGACGTGTGAGGAACATCACGGAGACCCAATAGAGGACAATGGAAATGTATATGAAACTATAGGTGATAATGTTGACAACACCATGCTTCAGGAAGCTGAACCCCATGACCAGTACTTGTCAAACAACAGCCCTGTAGACGACCAAATGTTTTACGGAGCAGATTCATGCGAGAACGGTTGCACGCAAAAAAACATTCAACCCTTCCGATTCCGATGGGTGCGATTCCGAGATCGATTGGGAAGGAAGCATGATGTATCCATTTGAATACGAAACTCTAGGTGATCAACTGGAGGACACCAGGCTTCAGGAAACAGAACCCGGTGACCAGTACGAGTCAAACAACAGCCCTGTGGACGACCCAGCACCTATATGACTCAGATGCATGCGGGAACAGTTGTAGACAACACACATTCAGCCCTGCAGATTCCAACCGGTCCGATTCAGAGACCGATTGCCAAGCAACAATGGCAGGTGACTACAATGATTGGAGCGTATGAGCACGAACACGACACTCTAAGTGATACCGTGGAAGACACCAGGAGTCAGGAGGAGGACACCCTCCCCAGTACGGGTCAAACACCAGACATGTGGACAGGGACAATGTTTACAAAGAAGCGGTTGACGACTACTTCGACGTTGACGATGACGATGTTGAAGATATGGTTCGAGCCGAGGAGGATGCTAAAAAACATCAGCAGATAGATCTCATGCTTAAGTGGTCGAGTATTGAACAGAACGTGGCACTCCTTTCTAGAATGGCTAGGTGAGCGCTGGTGGGGCTCAGTCTCTGCAGATCAGATTAGCTCCTTCATGGGCGGACCTAAGATTCGGCTTTGGAGATATTGTTATTGCGGCACACTTTGGTGACATGCCCGGAGGAGTATGTTCGGTTACGGCGAAGACTCAGAACGAAGTACTGACATTTCATGTGGCCATCTGTGGAGGCAGTTACATATGTAAGGACTTGGTAGAGAGGCGACTTCTCTACGCCAATTGACATAATACGACATCTGGTCGATAAGCTGGGTGAAGGGCGCATTCTGCGTCAACATTGGACAATACCTCACAACCCAGACTACTTTTCCGTGACACATATAGCGGGACAAATGTGTTACATGATGAAGGTGCTGAAAGACTCATGGTGGGGAGCGTCATACGGCAACGAAGTATGGTCACCCCATTACCGTGAAGTAATAGAGCATCTACGAAAGAAAGGACCAATGTACGAGAACCCGGCTGCAGCAATTCATTATATGGACGATGTCAGCCTGGGATACCTGTTTGACATTGTCACTGCATTTGGGAATAGATTCAAGGTGACGTTCGATACCTTTGGTTTTACAGTAGGGACAAGGGCACACTTCTCAGATATCGCAGGTGTGCTGTCCTACATCAGCAGGATTGACAGAGTCACATTTGTATCTCCACCCTGTTCCCTGATGCACGCGCACCAGAGCTTAGGGGATGTAGATTACATTGCCAATCCACAGCGCGCCGTACACTCATGAGCAACCTGTAATGTATTGCAACTATAGGTGCTTATGTGATGAGTGGTGTATCCCTGTTGTACTATGTCATGTACATTGTAATGTAAGCCTCCTTGTGTTGTAATACATGTCTATGGATATCTGTGAATAAATAAAAAATACTTGTGAAACTACGAATGTCCATTCACGTTTATTGAAATAGTACATTGGACCCTTCAGTCTGACAATATCCATACACAAACAGTGACTTTGCACAATATACAATCTGGAACGTAAACATACATAATCATACAATGGGTCATCAAAGGAATAAACAGGGCTTCTCCTTAGTCATCCTCCTCAATTGGCACGTAGGCGTCCCTCATACTCTTCTTCGTCATCGGCCATGTACTTGGGAGACAGAAGAGTAATCACATTACCCATAGTCCATACACACAGTGAATGTGCCATCACATTACACATTTCAATATCTACCATGTCATCCTCTGCATTGTTACCCTGGTGAAGAGGAGGCAACGCTGGTTGAGGGTGAGGTTGTGCATGGTTGAGGACCTCGGGGTGCAACAGGGGATGCAGTTGGTGTAACTCAGGATGTTGAGGTTCCTCTCTGTCAGACGTTAGTATGTAATCGCTCTCCTAAGATGTATATTGTATGGAAAGAAATAGCAAAGTAGAATTTGCAAATGGTCATGGTATGTACAACAGTGCATGCAATATGATCAGCAAAGTCATCCACAATATATCTGAGTACCTACGGAACGGCTCAGTAGTACGGTAGACACCTGTGGAGTGGAGAGTAATTTCAGAAAGCATACCAAGTACTTAGGAGTATCATCTCTTGTACAAGCATAGTGCGTAACCTAGGGTGTAATGACTTTATCCTACCGCGCTGAGCTCGCTGGTTTCGGTTTCTATACCACTCTCCTCAGACATCATGCAGACTGTGATATGAACAATGGGTTGAGTGAACGATATACAGGTGTATACCCATCGGATATAGTAACCCAAGATTAGTACCGAAATGTTAATTTAGCTCAATCACTTTACCAGTACGTACTACTTACGATGTGTGTAGCATACTATAGCCGATGCACATGAAACATATAGCAAATATATTAGGGACTATGGCGTATGTGAAGACAAGCAACTTCGACTCACTCCGTTTCTGTAGGCAAAGAGTAGGAATGGAAAACAACTATGGCAACTGGCATCTATTGAACAACACATGGGCGTCATTTGTAGGCTGGATGCAAGACCGATGTTGGTGGGGATCCGTATCTCAACAGCAGATTATGTCTCTGATGAACAGACCTGAGGTTAATGTAGGAGCCATTGTAATGGCAGGATACTTTGGTTCAATGCCTGGAGGAGTGTGTTCAGGTATGGTGAAATATGATGAGAATACCGTGATCACATTTGGTGTATACCTCACAAGAGGACATTACAGATGCACCGACTTTGTACAATTCCAATATAAAAACCCAGTTAGAATGATACAAGATCTGATTGCAGAAGTCCCACACGGGTACTTGATGGCTACACCGGGAGACATTCCGGAACCTCCGAACCTGGGTTCCTGCTGCAAACGCATAGTGGAAGACATGCGTGACATGATACAGTCCCTGAAAGGTGCATGGTGGGGACTTTCATCTGGCAGTTCCCCAGGGTCATGCGAGCACATAGAAGTGATAAAGGATCTAGAAAAGATGGAAGAGGAATACCAAAATCCGCTGCCTCAATCTGTTATATGGATGAAGAGCGTCCTGGCTACCTGTTTGAAATTGTAACAGCAAAAGACAAAATATATAAGGTAACCTTTGATCGTTCGGGGGTTTACTTGTGGGACCGGTGACCCCTTCCCCACATTGAGAGGTTTGCTGTACTACATGACAACGTTTGAAAATTTGACATTTGTAACCAGGCCCTTTCCTACGATGCAAGAGCTCTGCAGGAGCACAATGGAAAGGGCTGAGTATATCGAGGGTGACATGCCACCTCAGCTACAACGCTTCATAAAGGCAAGCCCTTATGAACGTGAACAGAGATGGAGGAAAACCGTAGAATGCTATGCATAGCACATCTCAACGGAATTATTTACACCTGTAGTACTACTGATGTGTGTATCAAGTAGCATGTGGCAACCAGCAAAGGACCTCTGATGAGCATTACACATATACAGAACTAGGGTGTGTGACTATGGCAAGCAATGTTGACTCGCTCCGTGGCCGTGAACAAATCCCGCAAGCCTGTTCCATACAGTACCGAAAATGATGGAAACTGGCATACATTGGATACAACATGGTTGTAATTTTCAATGCTGCAGCAATCTGTCATATGGATGACAACAGTCCTGGATAGCTGTTTGAAATTGTAACGTCCAAAGGACATATATACTCTGTTACGTTTGACACGTCTGGGTTTGAGTTTGGGAATGCGAGTTAAAGGCATCTACCATTAGAGATGTTGTGGTATACATGACAACGGTTAAAAACGTCACCTTTGTGACAAGACCTTGCCTGTGATGCAATAGGTCCAAAGGAGCTGGATGTGCAATGATGAACATGTGTCAGCCTGTATGAGTTTAATTGAAGTGTACCGTGTAACCTGTTATGTCCTGGCATAAATAAATACATAAATGACCATCCGTGTGGTGATGCTTGACTCTTTATTCACACACTGTACAATAATATACACCTGTCCTCACCCATACCATGTTTACCAATCCTAAGTAACGTTACGGGATTATTCAACATATCATTTCGAATAGGCTTGGATATAACATCAACAACACATGTGTGGTCAGCTTGGTGATGGCAATATCTGTTTGCAAACCTATATACCTGGCTTTAGAGTATGTAGTCACAGAGATGTACGAACATCAGATGGACAGTCTCATCACGTCATTGACAATAGTATATGACTTGCCATCAATACACAACAGTGCATAACCATCCATTTCATGATCTGTTTTATTTATACACACACAAAAAAAAAAAACACATTACATATACCATTCACTTGCCAGCCTGCCCATTTCACCCATAGTAGAAGGTACACCAATCGTTTAACGTCATATTTTTATTGAACATAAACTTCAACGGAGTCCTCCTGATGACCACGTCTGTGCTCAACTGTGAGATGTTTGCAATACTCTCTAATTGGTCATCGTCCGCAGGCCGCAAGCCATTGATGAGTCTTCCATAGATGGCAGAGATAGTTGATCCGTATATTATGGTTAGGGACATAGACCCGGTTATTTCACCTATGTTCCCAGAGGGCTCTCGACCAAGACTCTGATGTGAGGCGTACGGCTGTCTACTATGGCCATGTTATCAGCGTACTCGGCCATGGTATGGTACAGGGATGAAATGTATTTCATCGCCGCGTATGATATTGAAATGTCTCCCTTGTATTTGTTTCTAGTAGGGAAAGATGTACATTCAAGCTCTCGCAATGAACGGTCCGTTGCTATCTCCTGAGTGACACGTGTTACAATGTCAAGGTTGTCAAGGGAAGCAGATCTCAAGAGTGCTAGGAGATTTCTGAGAGCCACATAGTCATTGTCAGAGCTGGGTTGGTGGGAAGGTATACACACGTAACCGTCCGCACACCGCGGGAAAGAGAATGACGGAAGTCCACCTTGGCCTTTCATGATGCAGGCGACGCCAATCTCAGAACACAGGTCGCAGGTGAATTCAAACTGCCCTCGAGTAAAGCCAAGGAGGACATCGAGAGCCCCTCTCGCTCTGTCCGAGGTCCAGAGGCTGTTTGACATCATGAACGCCAAGACATTGACGAGAGCCTGCCTGTTTTCTTCATCGTACATAGATGGGTTGGCGCGGTGTAAAAGGTACTGCGTCGGTGCCGCTATCTTCATACAGGATCCACAGTCAATGTCCACCTGCCACTTTGAGGAAAGCACACGGATCGTTCGTCAGGACCCTTGTCTTGTTATCGTTGAGTACGGTGAACTTGACTGGTATTCTTTCCAAAGTGCCTTGCTTGTACGCTGTAACACTCATGTTGTCAATTGTGAACAGGGTGCTGCAGTCTCCGAAGGGTATGAGGCCGTTCAGGTCGATTCTGAATGTAGCAGGCTGATGGGCCTGACTGACCCTGGTCATGGTGTGGGGAGAAAACGTATCCTTCTGACTGAAAGACATTCTTAATCGGGTGTAAGCTGGGTTTGGAAGGGGGGATACACCTTTTCCAGTGTTTTGATTGACGCGTATCTACGGATTCATATATATGGTGATTTTCATCTCAGTCAACGTTTAGCAGAGGTTGCTTGGGGCAATGTGGAGGGAGAGCGAGGATCAAGAGAGCCAGCTGCTGTTGACACACTGTCCTATCTTTCTCCTCTTGTCTTGGCCGTAGGCGTGCTGGATAAGCTTGTGGGCCGGCACGTTGTTTGCAAACAGGTCTCTGTAGAAGTTTTTACAGCCTGCGCAATGATATGTAACTGTCTGCAATCTACGGGAGGACGCCGTCCTCTGCCGAGCTTGGCTTGGATGGGTATGAGCCACTTCTTCTCCCTGAAGGTCTCCATCCACGTGCTCATGAGTGTGGTGTCGGCACAGGAGTAGGGCATGATGCAAAGAACCGAGCCGGGGTACATAGGGGCCGCTGAGCTGAACGCGGGAGTGTGCACATGCAACACCAGTACGGCCTGATACAGAAGACTGCCAGGTCAACAGAGTCCTCTCCCACAGCTCGCTTCTCGCTATGGACAGGCTCCCGGTAGAGGAGTCAATGCCCGCGCCTGTCAGCATGACAGTCGGCACGAAATCGAGATGAAGGTGTCCGAGCAGGGACGAGGTAAAGAGTCGTCGTTTCTGAGGGACACTATGCCTTCAGAGATGGCTTCGGTGAGCCTTTTCCGAGCAAAGCGCTTAGGTTCCTGTAGACGTCTCGGGGCTTTAGGGACATGTCCTCGGTGATCACCTTGAGGCATGTCTCGAAGTTTCTCACCCGGTAGACGAGCTACTGTCTCCCTGTTTATCCTTAGGTGTTCCAACTCCCGAGTCCCGCATGCCGGTATCATGTGTTCTGGGGCAGTTGTTCATTACGGTGTTGAAAGTCACAGTGCCCCTCTTCAACCTCTCTCTGATAGAGGCGACGGAGGTGAGCAGGTGCTCCTTACAATCATCCAGGCTTTGGGCACCCAGAGCAGAGCTGTACATGTAGCGAGGCAAGCAGTAGTCTATAATGCAGTGAGCCACAAGCTTCCCGGAGCGGTTGACCAAGGTACAGTCTGAGTAGTGAGCTATCAACACCCTAGAGTTGGCGAAACATTTGTTGAAAGGCTGGTAGGGGTGAGCTATGAGCTCCGTGTGACAAGAGGAGGAACCTATGAATGTGGCCTGGTGTGCTTGGCGAACCTGGTCCGAGGTATCATCGCATGGGGCGGTGTTAAGGTCTGATTGAAGGTCGCATCCGTACTCCCTATCGCTCTCAGGGACCTTTCCGGATTCTGAGACTTTGGCCTCGCACATGAGCGAGCCCTCCGAACATGGCCGTGATACACCCTGTGTTAGCCTGGAGGTTCAACGGGTATCTGTAGAAAGCGCTTTCGCATGGGTTGCACTTGTGATACCTCGATGCACTCGACAGGCTTGACGGAGAGTCCCGTGATCTGCTGTAGCCACGTCTTTACAGTTTCTACGTAGGTGGTTTTCACGCTGGAGTTGGCAACTTTAAAGCGATCCAGTGTTTGTTGACTAAAGCACTTGTTCTTTGAGGATTTGATGAGAGTGCTCCAAGGAAAGAACCCCGCTCCCATCTTGGACGCAATGAGCTCAGAAGCTTTGCACGTGAGCAAGTCTCTGAGGATGGCTTGCTTGCTAGAGAACATGGTTCATGCAGTATGTCCAGTCCTTGTACAGCGTTCTCACTTTTACGGCATCGACCGAGTCAGACCCGGAGGCGCCAGCAGGAACTAGTGTCGTGGAGACCCCAGAGAATCCAGAGTCCAGCTGCAAGGTTAGAACATCCTCCACTCTGTAGGGGATGAGAAAGGAGCTAGCTCGATGCAGCTCTAACCACCGGCCGATATCGCCAACGAGGGGTTCCGCTCCAGGTACAAGATGACATCGCCGGGCTTGAGCTTGTGCCAGGGAGAAGTGGAGAAGCAGGAGACATTGTCAGTCTCCAGTTTGATGCAGTCTCCCCTCATTACGCAAGCTATGAAGGTGTCCGTAACTGCAGAATCGCAAGGGGACCGCATGCTTTTGAAGGCCGACAGGCCCCTAACTTTCACGGAGACAGAGGACAGATCCCCGTTGTCGTCTAGGCTGTGAGTGAGAGCCACATAGGTCTTCTTAGCTACGTGGCAGTATATGGAGCAACTGTTTTCATATTCCAGCTTGACTCGCTCTGTGTTTTACGAAGGGTCCCGTTACGTCCGTGTATTCTTCAGACCCAGGGACTCTGGCCGCGTAGACGGGATAGCCTTCCTTGGTGAATGTTCCTCTCGGGTCTCTGACTACATTTTGGTGTGTGTTACCTCGGCCTATCACGTACATCCTCTGGAGAGTGTCCTCCACCAAGGCGGTGTGCACATAGTCCAGAAAGGCAGGCACCTGCTCGCCAGCCCGTTTAAACTTGTCACCCAAAGCCGTCCGGCCTTACACGCGAAGCTCTCCAGGAGTTTGTTTTCACTATCCCGACCGGGCGCGTTGTCTCTGCACACGACGACCAGGTCGGGCACGTCACTCTCAGGAAGGTCTCCGGGTCCGTATCCAGCTGAGACCATGACGCTGTCGGTGTCTCCGTATACAACGGGGCAGCGGTGCTTGTAAAAGGTAGCCACGCAGCTGTTTACCACGGCAATCTGTTGCCTGCCGTGGCCAGATATGAGAGGCCCGCAAGGGTGAGGAGCCGTTCCGTAGAAGGAGTTGGCAAGGACTTTACACTCTCCCTCCTGCATCTTGTAGTAGGCCCGCTCGGCCTCACTGATGTCAGGGTTCTTGAGCTTCCTCTTGAACTCGGCTCGCTGGTTGAGGTAGTACTCCACCGAGGAAGCGAATACGGCCGGCGCACGTACAAAACATCCTTGGGTCTGGTCGTATTTGAGAATGAGCGATGCGTACTCAAACCCCTCAGCTTCCCAGTTGTAACAAACCCAACCAGATAGATCATGGGGGAAGTTCACGGGAGGCCAAGGGATGGTGGTCTCAGGTGAGATGTTGAGAGCGCACATGATGGACGGGTACATACTCGAGAAGTCAAACGAAAGCTCAAGTCCCATTCCGGGACCGGAATAGTGTAGGCCCGTGAGAGGATCACACACAGCTCCCCCTTCCACTTCTCGCTATCACCATTGTCAGACTGGAGCCTCGGGTCCCATCTCAAGCGGCTGTTTAATTCCATACCCAATGGTCCGGCTTTCACTCTGAGAGTATCAAGTGTAAACTTAAGCTGAGGGAGCTGAACCGAGTGAATGCTCTGCACGAATCCACCAAACATATCCCCTCGGCCGTGCACCACGACGTCTATATTGAGAGTGGTCCTACATCGATGGAACAGATTTGATACGGGCCTGAAGACTTTAGCCAGCCTGGCGCACAACTGCGAGTCGACCAAGTTGTAGACTAGCACAGCAAAGAGACTCTTTCCCCCATCCTGATCATCTCGTCCATTTGACAGTAACCAACATCTGCCAGCTTGCAAAGCTTTCTGGTGTCCTTCGGAGGCTTTCTGTGCAGCGCCCTGGCTTTTGCGATGACAAAGGGGGCAACGTCGTTCAACTTCATGCTGGTGCACTGAAACTTGATCTCTCTAGTCCCAGCCATCCTGTACAGATCGATGATGTTCATACCGCAGCTGTTCATTTTGAAGTGGCCCAGCTTGGCCTTGCCTTTGTTGAACTTTTCGATGTGCACAGATATCATTTGGAGCTTGTACTGGTCAAGGTCCGTGCATCAACACAGAGTCTAGGTTCTTCAGCATGTCCTTGTACATGTCCAGGTAACGACGTTTCAAACTGGAAGAAAGGCAACACATCCTTGGCCAGGGCCCTGGTCATAAAGAGCCCGTGCCAGGCTTGCAATAGAGAGGAACATCGTTTCTGGGTAGCGCTGTCGAGGCGCTTGGCGTAGTTTGATTCAGCGTAGAAATGCACACGCTGCTCAATCACCCTGATGTCGAATTCGGCGTTGTACACGTACAGGAGTTCTATTTCCTGGTGGTAGAGCACTTGGATCATTGTCTCCAGGAGTGCGAGCTCTCCGGAGCACGGGTGTATTGAAATCCTCTTGACATCATCTAAACCTGCGCCCCTTGCCAGTTCGTGGTTGGCCTCTGGGTAACAGTTCTGTGTTACCTTACATTTGTTATAGACAACTATCAGCAGCTTCCTGTGCTGCTCGGGTGATGTCTTGGGTATATGGGAGTTGATGATCACGAGAGAGACGCAAGTTATCTCGTGCTGCTGACCTGGCATGTCTGGCGACAGAGCTGGTATGGGAAACGTGTTTACTCTGTCGGGGGCAGCTGTTTCCTGCCAGTGTCTAGTATTTGGACCAGCTTATTCCTGTACTCTGTCATGTCCTCTACCATGCGCTCGGTGCAGTAGGGGAACTTGTAGGCGAAAGACTCACATCTTAGGGCCATATTCCGGTATGACTTGTCAAACACCGTCTCGATGTCCAGACACGCTGCCTTGTAGAAATAGGGCATGTGTTTACTGTCAAAGAGCTCAGCCTCAGCCTCCGACTTGTCATGATCATAGATGAGGTCTGAGGCTGAGAGGACATCGTTCAGCCTGTCTGCAGGTATGAAATACACCCCTTCCAAACATGACATCGGAGCATAGGGCAGGCGTGTTACCGTCCCGAGCAATGTAGTAGCCCCTGTCCGGGCAGAAGTCTCCGAAAGTCAGCGAGCCCCTTACGGTTTCCAAGTACTTTGTGGCCAATGATATAGATTTGAGCGGGAATACCAGAGCATTTACTTTTCGCTTAATGTCATCGTGGAGAGCGCGGACAGGCACTGGCTCCGCAACTAAGTGTCTGGACCAAGTGTTCCGTACCAGCTCCCAGGTCTCTTCCTCACCATCCTGATCACAAATCAAGTCTAGGTCATAGGCCACAACAGGCGCTATACCAGTAACCTTAAAGTGTACTGTAGTGTAGATGATGCTGTCTCGAGCCTGCACCACCAAACCTCTGCACAAGAGCACCTCTTCCTGTCTGTGAAAGAAGACAGATTTGATCATAACCCCAACCAGATTAGGTTCCAGTTCAGGGTTGACAGTTCTGCGCTCAGGGTAGATGTCAGGGAAAATGTCCACGAACGGCAAAGCTTTGTTCATGATTCACACTCTAGGGATCTACGGTGTACGAAGCCTAGTGACATCTGCTGGCAATAAAAGTAGTTTATATGAGATCCGGATAGCCAATGTATAATGTATTAGGATGAGGCATGAGGCATCGGAGCTGGGGTGAGAAAGGAGCATACACCACCAAGGGGCTGATCGGCGACTGAACCATTCGACCACAGCTGACTTATCCACTCAGAGCTGAACCATCCGACCATAGCTGAACCATCAGCACAGGGCTCAACTGTCCCCGCACAGCTGAATATTCACACAGGCCTAAACTGTCTGCCAGTGCTGATTATTCACATATCCACACAGGCCTCTTCTCTCCAAACATATCCCCATAGGGCTGAATCATCCTACAATGCTGAGTATCCACACAGGGCTGTTTTTTGTCCGATCATATCCCCATAGGGCTCAACCATCAGACCATAGCTGAACCATCAGCACAGGGCTCAACAATCCGACCATATGCATAGGGCTGAATCATCCGCTAATGCTGACTTATCCACTCAGAGCTGAACCATCCGACCATAGCTGAACCATCAGCACAGGGCTCAACTGTCCCCGCACAGCTGAATATTCACACAGGCCTAAACTGTCTGCCAGTGCTGATTATTCACATATCCACACAGGCCTCTTCTCTCCAAACATATCCCCATAGGGCTGAATCATCCTACAATGCTGAGTATCCACACAGGGCTGTTTTCTGTCCGATCATATCCCCATAGGGGCTCAACCATCAGACCATAGCTGAACCATCAGCACAGGGCTCAACAATCCGACCATATGCATAGGGGCTGAATCATCCGCTAATGCTGACTTATCCACTCAGAGCTGAACCATCCGACCATAGCTGAACCATCAGCACAGGGCTCAACTGTCCCCGCACAGCTGAATATTCACACAGGCCTAAACTGTCTGCCAGTGCTGATTATTCACATATCCACACAGGCCTCTTCTCTCCAAACATATCCCCATAGGGCTGAATCATCCTACAATGCTGAGTATCCACACAAGCCTCTTCTCTCCAAACATAGCTGAACTATTAGCACAGGGCTCAAATATCCACCATATGCATAGGGGCTGAATCATCCGCTAATGCTGAGTATCCACACAGGGCTCAACCATCAGACAATAGCTGAACCATCAGCACAGGGCTCACAACTATCAGAACACAGATGATCCATCAGACCAAGGCTGGGGATACTAGGGTTAGGAGAGAAAGGCACAGGGCTCAATATATGTTAGACCAGACAAGCCCAGACTACCATGGCAGCAGCTACGAAAGTCAAGGCCATGTCCACAGAGTGTAACATAGTGCCTCACAGAGAGGCAAACACAGCTGTGGTACAAAGGGCCAAGGTGCCTTCCAGTAGGAGAGCGTTGTTTTTAGCGGTTGACTCTGACATATTACACGACCGGTTGTCTGAGGAGTCGTCTTTCGGCGCTTTGTCACCAAACGACAGAGCAACCTTTCAGTTCCTCTTATACCTGACATATTGCTTCAAAGGGGAGGTTTTCCAAGTCACTCTTGAGAACACAGATTTCTGCAGCATGTCACCACCTATCAGAGAGGACTTCGCTAGAGGGCGCCTATTTTGTTTCGTACTAGACATGAGCACCGAGGACCCGCAATCCCAGTTGGACACACAGGCCGCAGCCTCAGATGATACGGACGAGTACATGTCCGGTACCCACCTGCTCAGTCTCATGAATATGAGTGTCAACATGGACGTGTTCAGACGAGATGACACGGAGGACATCAACAACGACAATACCTCATCCATGCCAGCAACATCAACGGCTGTGAATGAAACGCTGGAGGAAGCGTACAACGCCTTCATGCGACTGCAACTGGTTAGGAAAAGGCATCATCCCTCAACAACGCTTATGATAGCCATGAGAGACAGCAAGGGAGAGCTTGGCTCAATTTTCAACTGGGTGGATATCCGCAGCGACACACTGAACTCAAACATGGTCGACAAGAAGAAAGTCAAGGAGCTCCAGGGTTCCATGTACACACCGTCCTGCCAATCTGGGAGGCAGGTGATCCTCTTACCAGAGCCTATTGTGGACCTAAATCTGAAGGCTCTGGAGAACTCTATAGGCAGGATTACCGACAGCGCCAGTGAAGGAGAAGGCAAGGAGTTGTTCCTATCGCTTGTGTCTAAACTCACCAGTACTCAATGGCTGAACCAGACCGTTATGCAATCTGGGTATAACGCGAACATAGCGGAGGACCTGAGGTTCCTGGAAAGAGTGAAAGCGTTCACCAGTGACCTCAACGGTTCCTTGGGAAGCAGCGAGGTGAACATCAGAGGACTCTTGGTATTCAGGTACACTCTGGATACACTCATAGACAGGGAGAACCCGGACCTATTTGTGAAATCACTGCTCCATAGGCACATGCCTATCACAAAACCCGCATTGACAGGGTGTTATGCGACATCAAGAGCAGACGCAGGACGCGAGCTCTGGCATCTTTGCTGAAGAACGGACAGTGCTACCGCAAGCCAACGCGCTCCAAGGACCCTTCCGGAGCTTGCAGCGGAGAGTGTCAGACAGCGTACTCGTGTTTCTACAACTCATCCGAGCGTCACCCCTTCATGGTGAGCAAAGACGACCACAGCTACTACTTTGCGCACCTGTACCCTCATCTGGGTAAACTGGAGCGCCTGAGCAAAGAAATGAAAGTCAAGTACAGAGGACGCAGGCAGTTCGACAGCATAGCTGACACTGTCATCAATATGCTTGTCAAGCACCAGGTCAATGACACAGACTCCCTGTACAAAGGTTTGAGCGACGTGATAGACGACAAAATGAGCAACTCTAGCTTGTCTCTCGGTCACAGCCTAGCCGAGATCCACGAGTCATTGTACCTATCACCGGGCGATCAAGATGACAACTCGGTACAGGCCACCACTCTGGATCCGATTAAAGTGTACGACCAAGCATTGGTGCGCTACCTGTTTTGTGACAGCCTGCAAGTGGGCAGGTTGTTTCAGGCGTCTACCACATTCAATTACATTATCACAAACACCGCTCCCAGGTACACAATCGAACGGGTTATGCTCTTCAATGTCACTGGACCCGGTGAAGGTAAGAGTTACGCAAACAACGTGCTCAACTACCAGTTCAGGAGGGTAAGAGGGTGCATAGAGACGCTGACGTCTTTCACCCCGCAAGCGTTCAAGTACAAGCAGAAGCGGACCTCCTGCGTGGTGATGATAGACGACGCTCATATAACCCACGAGAAGAACATTAAATCCGTAGACAAGGAGTCCAACGTGATCCCCAATACGTTCAAGAACCTCCTGGACACCAGCGTACTGGAGAGCGATGTGGTGACCAGAGACACGAGCAGCGGCAAGGTGGACACAGTCAAGTACAACGCCGTGCACAACTGCGGCTTTGTGTGGAACACCAACACTATGGGGTTTGTGAGCGACGCTTGGGCCGATCGGTCTATGATCATGGAATCAGAGTTCCCAGAGCATGTGACCCGCACGCGTAGCACCAAGCAGATACAGGACACCGTGGAGAAACTGAACATGGATCGTATAGCTGCAGTGTGCCTGTACAGGCAGAACCTGATCCAGTCCGCTACAATGATTGCAGAGTCTGAGATTATGCAGTTCGGGTTGAGGTTCGACACCGCCAGAGACGCCTGCGTGGCTGCCCTGTACGCTAGCCACATTGTGTGCGCAGGGAGTCACCAGCCGGAGGGTTTCTTTCTGCATCAACCAGCTGGTGTTTGCCGAGGCCATGAAGTTGGCGTGCCACTTTGTCTTTGACATTTGGATCCCTCCATGGACCAAGATCCCCGATGAGAGTTTTTGCCAGACTTGAGGGGTTACATGATGCAAATGAACAGGAACAGACTGAAAGCTCTGAACCAGCTATCCTTCGGACAAATATGCCTAGAGACCAATGCTGTCTACAAGCTGTGTGCCGCTGCATGTCTTCCGGACATATGTCCCCGTGCGGTCGACATACAGGGTCGCTTTGCCTGCAAGGTGCTAGGGTACATCTTAACCCAGATCCATGAGCAGCACCTGAAGACTAGTTTGAAAAAATGGACACTTATGCATTTTTGGTATAGATGGTATGTGTTTCCCTGAGAAAGAGATCAAGGGCGGCAATGACGTGGCGCACAACATGCTGATGCTCTGCTCAACATGCAAGGTCCCAGCTCGACAGGGTAGGAACCTTGCAATGAAGAACTACAAGCTGTGCACGTACAGATACGCCACGAACCAAAATGCTCCACACCTCAGGAAAGGCCAGTCGAATCCCTACAAGAAAGTAGGGTCTATCACTGTGCCACTTGAAGCAGTGTACGATATGATAGCCATATATGCACCCAGTTCCCACTCTGGCTTTGGGACCAGTTGGGCACAGCGATGTTGGACGCCTACGAAAAGGGAGACTTTGAAGGCGTCAATGCTTTCGGCCAGTGTGCGAACGATAGCAGCGAGGGGTGTGGCGATGAGCAGCCTTCTACGCCCAGATTGCTATTCACCTTGGACTTCAACAATGACCCGGTGCGCTCTGTGATACTTGAGGCCACGGCTGCCATAGAACCTTTGAACGAACTTACGTTCAACAAGTGCGTGCTGGGAGGGGAGATGTTCCAGTGCTCCGCTCCCTTGTATTACGGGGCGGTTATCAAAAGGGCGATGTCTCGGAATGCACCTAAGGAAGCTTACGACAAAGGGCACCTGAGAGAATCTAGACGAGGCCCTAGAGGAGCCTTCCACGGGCCCAGACTGAGTGTGTACACAACCGAGTACTCGGGTGTACCCGTGAAAAACGTGAGCTCTTTTTGTACAACGCGGACTGTATCACCAGGACAAGATGCTTTGACAGTCAACCGTGATAACCGTGGTCACTTAGTCGAGCTAGAGGAGGATTGGGAGTGGATGGACGCAGCCGAGGTGTTTAACAGTGTTCACGGCTCTGACGTGTTCTCTGTGGAGATGTTGAAACGGGACTACGCTGCGACCATGATGGTCTCAAAGGGAGAGTTGATAAGTGCCAGGGCTCGGAAGTCAACCAACCTCAGTGCCATGATAGGGGCTCTGCGTGAGACAAACGGCCTTGCAGCGCTCGCCATACGAAAGGGTATGACGCCTGTTCAAGAGCCTAGGACTCAACATTTGGATATGGGAGAGATACCCATGCCAATGACAAGTGGCCAGGTCCAGGGCCGTAAAAGGACTAATAACGCTCAGCAGCAGCAGCGGAGAGCCTCAGTTGATGTGAGAGTGAGAAAGAGAAAACGAACAAGGGTGGATGGGTAAACCTTGGAGGACACTAACTAATGAGTCTGGGTGTTTGTTGGTGGTGTGCTTGGGCTTTGGTGTGGGGTGTGGGGTGTGGGTTTGGGTTTGGGTGTTGGTGTATATGTAGACATGTAGCCAAAAGTATTGTGTAGTGTGTCGTGTGTCCATACCTATATTATATTTATGTATAGGGTTTGTGTCTATGTGTCCAGGTATCACCCTAGTGGGACCGAGAGACATCGCCTGCCTATATGTCTATGACCGTATGACTATATGAGAACTACTCTGGAGCTACTGGGGTTGTGTTAGAAAAGGGGAATGGAATGATGTGTCAGTCAGTTATGTGTGTGAGGTATCCGTGTTGATACCTGAAACGTTGTACAATAAAGTCGAGTTACTCTGGCACCCTTTGAGAGTATTGGTGTGTTTATTGATGTGTGTGTATTGTTACCTCACTCAGCTGATACCCCAATACACAACACAGGTAGTAGTTTGGACAGATAGTTTATTTATTACACAGGGATGTATACCACACAGTAGGAGACCACTACTATTCACACTAATATGGCACACCAATATATCAGCATTTCGTTTACCATAGACCAACAAAACAAATCAGTGGATTCATCCAGTCTCACTCTTATTCATTGTTATTCATCAGAGACAGACCGTCTCCCGGTAATGCGCCTTTTGGTGAGATGGAGGAGTATGTGCAGTTCGGAGACTAAAGGAGCTCTTTGTGTCCCTGGACCCTCATAAATATATACAGAGTAGGACTTGTGATACAGTGCATGTTCCCAATAGCCATGCAGACATTGAGGACCACGTACTTCACTTCCTCACACTCCATATGCCATCGGTAATATAGGGTGCTGCCCATCCAGGGGATCCAGCAGCACACAAAGAACGCAGCCGTGAGGAAGGGCAGGACTTGAGCCCTTGTCATCTTACCCCCAAACGCATTCCGGTTCACGTGCTTTCTGACACTGTACACTATCATTCCGTTGCAGTAAACAAGAACAACTATGGGTAACATGAAACAAAGTGCCATCCTACCCCACAAGGTGGCAATTTGAGAATGAGGATGCATAACGTTCAAACACATCATGGTAGTCCCGGATATGGGGCGAACGGTGTAATAGCATATGTCCAAGAGAGCGAGACGGCTGGCACACAGGCGCACAATCGAGAACACGGTTCTCCTTCTGCTCGACCCTACGTCTGGACGCCATGCACTTGAGAGTTGTCCTGTTGTGTACCACAGTTACGTATCGCTCGATGTTGATATAGACCATGATAAGTATTCCGTACTGGAAACTGAACTGTGGAAATAGAAGCACAAACGAGAGATGTCAGTAGCTGAGCTGGTGGGACATGCTTGTGTGTACACCTTTTCAAGGAGTAAGACCGGTGCTACGTACCGTAATCACTCCCTTCATCAGTTTGCACACCACGTAGCCAAACACCCAGCCCTTCATGAGAATGGTCTGAGTAACCCAGAGCGGGGTAGTCAGCAACCTGACTATGTCACAGACTCCCATAGTGGAAAAAAACGTCGAGATCACCAAGGCCTTTCTTTCGCCTACCAGAGTCCTTTGAACAGGAACAGTGGAGCCTGATGAGCATGTACAGGTTGACAACCAAGCCCGTGATCATAACGAGCGCGTGACAGACAGGGATGTAAAAGATGCGGCTGTATTCATAGAGATTATAACAATGGCCCTTGGACTCCGGGTAGTTGGAAGGCCTATTGAAGAGTGTAGCATTATCGAACGTGACATTGAAAAGTGATGCCATTGTAGAGAACTAGGTGACACAAGCCACTGACAAGGTTGATAGGGAAATGGGGGCAGCCTCTTTATGTAAACACCATGGTATTGGAACCATCCAGCCAAGCTCATCAGCACAACCAATAGTTGTCTACCAATGGGCTATACCAATGGGCTATGGAGTTCAAAACATCCACACAGGGCTGTTTATCCATCCAAGGCTGTTATACCCAGCCAAAGTGTCTATCCATCCAAGGCTGTTATACCCAGCCAAGGCTGCTGTATCCATCCAAGGCTTTATACTCAGCCAAAATCCAGCCAAAGCTGCTATCCAGCCATGGCTGCTGTACTCAGCCAAGGCTGCTGTATCCATCCAAGGCTGTTGTACCCAGCCAAGGCTGTTGTACTCAGCCAAGGCTGCTGTATCCATCCAAGGCTGTTGTACTCAGCCAAGGCTGTAGCCTGTGGTTTGTGGACATGTACAGGTTTAGCATGTAACACAGGATATACTAAATGCATTTGAGCATCTCTGGGACTTGTGTCTGTGTGAAACAAAACTATGGACGTCTGGTTAAGGGATGCACGTTTATAGTAAAGTACATTGCACACATAACCTTGAAAGTTGCAGAAAAGTAGCACAATACACACAACCTCTCGAGTAGTCAACAGTCCACTCAGTGTCTCAGTAGGCCGGGCTCATCTATTACGCTCACAACCATCGCGCCAGGGGCCGAGAGCATTGCAAACCTCTCCCGTTCAGATGTTGGAAAGACAGGACTCAGCAGGACAAACCATGAAGTGACTCTGCAGACTGGGCATGATGCAAGCAGTGTCAGACGCCAGAGTGAAGTCAGATAAGCGCAGTTGAGGCCGAAGCGACAGGGTAAGAACCTGGAGAATGGACACAGCTGATGTGGAGCAGGTGCAGGGTGATCTCCAGGGCGTCTGGGTGGAGAATGCTCCCGGGAGAGCAACATTGACCTCAACACCGATGGGAGTGCATTAGAAATTTGGATATTAGAATACCCAGTTAACCTGAGAGAGATGCTGCGAGAAGTAATTGTATGAATACACCAATGCTGTTTATGTACTACAGGCAGGCGTGTCAAACGACTAGGTGTAGTCTATGTGTAAGCAAGATGTTATAGAAAGACCATCTCGATCAGTAAATGTTACAATATGGCGTCCTCAAGAGGTGTGTACAAAGACTACTCTGTGGATTATGTAGTCATTAGAGGTGGTAAACAGGCGGTCAACGCTGATGGTCTGTTAAGGAATGGAAAGGTGATGGACAAAGACTTTGCCTATGACCTAGTATTAGACCTGGACTCCTCCTGTGGGGGACCAGTACGCAACTCCTCTGGAACAAGATGTACTTGTCAATGCCTACACCCAGTTCATAACGATAGACTGGAGGGCATTCGAAAGCCTTCACGTTCCAGCAACCCACTGTACGTGCACTATTCGTGTCTTCCACTTACATACCCAGACCGTTGATCGGGATAACGGGGCCCAGAATGGAGATGATATCCTGCTTCTTCAACTGTTTCGGAAAGGTGTACGTGGTGAACGGGAAATGATGTGCTACCCAGAGTTTGTGGACAAGTGGAGTGTGGACAGGTCTCTCCTAGGCATCTGCATGTCGCTCACGACGCCCTGGACAGTTACATACCGGTGAAAGTGAGAGACTCAAAGGCTGCAAAGGCTTTGGCTGTGTGGTAGGAGACCACAAGGAGGATATTCAATTGGATTGGTATCACCTGTACACAGAGGATCATATCACGTACATCACAATGTGTCATTATGTGATGCGTATCAGTATAAAGTGGCTATCTCTCAAGCAAAGACGTTTCATAGAAACCCCAACTGCGAGTACGTGATAAAACCATTAGGAGGCATTGTGTTTGTTCACGAATACCACTCGCTGTCAAGCTCGTTTGTTTTGAACAAACTAAAGGGTTGTTAGCGATATATTCTGATCCTGTTGTGTAACATGGGTACGTACACATGTGAATGTTATGTGGTGTTTACTATCTGTGCTGTTCAAACCTGCTGTCTAATAAACATTTGTCACATGTAGTATTGTTGCCTAGTCTGTGTTCCCTAAAACAATTTTGCTAAGGTTCAACATGTCAAGACACTGGACCTGACAAGATCCACACCACCATCCTGTGTTCACGCACAACATCTGACAGGACGATACAGCCCCCTAGCACTCTACACATCCCAGAACCAGAAACCTATCATTCTGTCCGTGACCCAGCTATGTGACCGAGCGAGCTAGGTCATAGGCTCTGAACACATAGATCTGAACTCATAGACATAACAGTGGTCTGATCTTTCAGCCGAGGGTGGGGATCACAGTCATGGTCCGATAGTCTAACATTTGTCTGATAATCAGCCTAGGTTGGGGATAACAGTCATGGTCCGGTACCTAACAGTGGTCTGATAATTGAGCCTAGGTTGGGTACACAACTGAGGAGTGATGAAACAGCAATGTGTGGGTATATTCATGGTGAGGGTGTAGAATAATGGTGATAATTAGCCTAGGTTGGGGATAACAGTATGGTGGTACTCTAACAGTGGTTGATAATTGAGCCTAGGTTGGGTACACAACTGAGGAGTGATGAAACAGCAATGTGTGGGTATCATTCATGGTGAGGTGTTCAGGAGGGGATAAAAGGTGAATAACATTTGTCTGGTATATCAGCCTAGTTGGGTATCACATTCATGGTGATGCATTCGCCTAGACATACCATCGGTTGATAATTCAGCCTAGGTTGGGTAAACAACTGAGGAGTGATGAAACAGCAATGTGTGGGTATCCCATTCATGGTGAGGTGTTGCCTAGACATACATCGGTCTGATAATTCAGCCTAGTTGGGGATAACAGTCATGGTCGGTACTCTAACAGTGGTCTGATAATTGAGCCTAGGTTGGGTACACAACTGAGGAGTGATGAAACAGCAAGTGTGGGTATATATGGTGAGGGTTTAGACGAGGGTGGGGATACATTCATGGTGATGCATTACCTAGACATACATGGGTTGATAATTCAGCCAGGTGGGTAAACAACTGAGGAGTGATGAAACAGCAATGTGGTGGGTATATTATGGTGAGGTGTTGCTAGACATAATGTTGATAATTAGCTAGGTTGGGGATAACAGTATGGTGGTACTTAAAAGTGGTCTGATAATTGAGCCTAGGTTGGGTAAACAACTGAGGAGTGATGAAACAGCAATGTGTGGGTATCATTATGGTGAGGTGTTCGCCCAGACATACATCGGTCTGATAATTCAGCCAGCTGGGGATAAAATGGTGGACTCTAAAAGAGTCTGATAATTGAGCCTAGGTTGGGTAAACAACGAGGAGTGATGAAACAGCAATGTGTGGGTATCCCATTCATGGTGAGGTGTTCGCCTAGACATACCATCGGTCTGATAATTCAGCCTAGGTTGGGGATAACAGTCATGGTCCGGTACTCTAACAGTGGTCTGATAATTGAGCCTAGGTTGGGTACACAACTGAGGAGTGATGAAACAGCAATGTGTGGGTATCCCATTCATGGTGAGGTGTTCGCCTAGACATACCATCGGTCTGATAATTCAGCCTAGGTTGGGGATAACAGTCATGGTCCGGTACTCTAAAAGTTGTCTGGTATATCAGCCTAGGTTGGGTAAACAACTGGGGGATTGATGAAGCATCAATGAGTGGGGGATCACAGTCATGGTCAGATGGTTTGAACTACCATAGACATGACCAGTGGTTGGGTGTTCAGCCCTGTGTCTGTTAATACAGCCACAATTGGTTGTTTCTTGTTATCCTTTGGGTATAAAACAAGCTCAGCTCTCCTACATTACATTACATTCTGTGCTTGTCTACCCGTACAACAGGTCTCCCATCCCTGTCTCCTAACACAGTTTAATCATAATGGAGTACATGACAATTGTTGTCAGATGGCGCCGTACACCACAGCCCCACATCAACTTCATCGCGGAAGAATTTGCAAACTGGCACATAAGCAGATGGACATATGTAAACCATGGCACTCTAAATATGACGGTCATCATGGCCGAATACCATCTAAACTTGCTCCCAAATATCTAGACCAGATACGACAGTAATGACAAATATGTGGGTAGAACAGAAACATAATGCAATGGAGGACTGGGGGACGTTCAATACATTGTTGGAAGAAAGAAGTAGATCGACCGGTGGCACCAACAAGTATAGTGTCACACACACCAACAGTACGCCAGGTGTAAGCTTCTACAACCATGTGACAAACACCTTGGCAGTAGCTAAGGGGTGCCAGTGGACAAACAAGCGGAATCTGACAATGGCTGACAGGATGACATTATTTAAGATGTACTGCAAACATGTAAGTGTTTAATCAATACATTGTTGTGACATTGCTGAGATGTGAAACTGTAACATGTGTTTTGGTATACCCCCTTACTACAGTGGTTTGCACATGTCACCCACAGGAACCTCACAGTGTGACGGTGTTGGTCCCGGGGTCTGGGACCAAGATGATATCAGTACGATGTGAAGAGCCCCAGAGAATATACGACTTGCTGAAGAGGTATGGGCTGAAATGCTCCAATGTCTGGGATTCAACAATAGCCCTGTCGGCCAGATCTCCATGTAGAGCCCTGTGTGACCACAACATGAATATAGTTAATGTAAACAGGATCCCCCTACACCGAACATTTGGTGAACAACAACCCGATGTGTCGACCTTCTACCACAACATGAAACACGTCCGAATGAAAACCGAGCGCAATGTACTGAGGCACAAACCCTACACCTTGTCTCGGCCCGCACCAAAAGCTATACCACCACTGCAATTGTCCACGTCAACAGTCACTACCGAGGTCGAAAGTGATACCAGTTGCCCTGTACTACAACAACGACCTGGCGAAACTGAGAGATGTCATCAAGGCAGACGTCGATTTGTCCAGTGTGTAGATCCAGCCTTCAGGGACCAGTGAGACAAGAGATAGAGATCCACACATGGTGGAAGTGGAAAATTCCAACACAGATCTCATAATGGGTAGGAGGATTGGATCCATAATGTGAATCATATTTGCAATGCTATTGGTGTGGAATATCTGTTGTAAATGTCTAACTGTGTTTCACCATCTGTGTGTATATCCATAGGCCCAGGGCTTATAGATGTATCGGATGACGAAGCCGAGGACACTGGATCGGAGAACCCATTTACCTGCTTCTGCTGCTACGCCACTGCTAACATATACCTTGAATGTGGCCACCTGTGTTGTACAGCCTGTATACAACAACTGAAGACCGATGATGGTGGTGGCGCATGCGGTATTTGCAGGAAAGCGTCCAGCTTATAAACCCATGGAAAAACACACTACTCTGACTGTAGGTGCACAGCATGCTTGAAGCAGAAGCAATGGGTCTCGGATTGTGGCCATTTAACATGTACATGCTACACCGTAAGATGTATTATATGTTCTACATCAATCACTGGCCTTCGAAGACTGTTTACCCGTAAGGAGTAAAAGAGGATACGTTGAGTTGAATTGTATTTGTAAGAACACAGTCATGAGGGATATCATGAGGGGATATAATGTAGTCATAAGAACTGTCAGTGGAATGGCAAAACTGTATATACTGTTGTAAATACGCCATGTTGTACAATACATTGTAAACAGTACTCAGATATGTGACCTGTTATCAATAAACAACTCTGGACACCTTACTTTGTTGATAATGTTGCATTTATTTATACCTTCCATGTAATACAATCTGATTCGTTTCAATAGCATCTACATTGGTCCAATGTGTGGGGTTGGAAACACAAGGGCCTTGACATGAACCATATACCTTACGTATAAAACACTGTGGTGGCTGTGTTGCAGCATATAGCCTTTGCAAGGTTGCATGTTGTAGGAACTGTCGCCTTTGACAGATAGCAGGTAGTAAGATCTCCCTGTGTTGCATTTCTTTACTATGATAGTATACAAACATGTGTCCTTGTGGGAATGTCCATATACCTCGGTCCCCGCCTGGACTCCAAAATATACAAAGTGTACATTTCAGTCTCTCAGAGATCACTGCCATCTGTGAACAATGACATGAGTTTAGTGTAACTGAGCAAGCCTTGACTTCATCTTCCTTGGACTTGTAACACACCCAATAGAGTATGAATAGGCTTCTGATAACCTAAGTTGATCATCTTGACATCGTCTTTACTGAAGCTTGCCGCCATGTACCCTGGAATGGGTGTCTGGACAATGTTATCATGTTCACCAATGTCAATGTTGAACGTGTCAACCACACCATGGCCAGAATAACCCAAATTCGGGGGGTTAGTTA
This sequence comes from Coregonus clupeaformis, assembly GCF_020615455.1. Taxonomy (NCBI): domain Eukaryota; kingdom Metazoa; phylum Chordata; class Actinopteri; order Salmoniformes; family Salmonidae; genus Coregonus; species Coregonus clupeaformis. The sequence continues at coordinate 697,882 of NW_025533584.1, forward strand.
GCACATCACACTCTTCTTTGAACGGTGCAGTTCAGGATTCACTTCTTGTTTCTCAGACTTGACATTGTGTTCAGAGTCTACCGGGTCTACCACTTCAGGTTTGGGTTTCACTTCAGGCTGGTATTCTTGCTTCTTATGTGTGGGGGGTTGGTTGTCAGATGCGCTACTCTCCAAGGTATGCATTAGGCAAGGTTTTCGTTTTACTGGGGTTTTGAAACGTCTTTGCCGCAGTCCTGTAGTATAACCACTCACCTCCATGGGGTATGCTCTGAACTCAAGGTGTCTATTATGTTGCGATCTCACTCTCATAGTCTTTGAACATCTGACCTGTGTCGGCCAGAGTGTCCATCTGGTGTTGGTGTCATCATCATCCCACCCAATTACCTGAATGCACCTTCGTTTAAGCACTTTCTGATCCTTTCAACCGAGGCGTCTTTCTGAACCACTCTGATTCTATCTAGCGCTGTTTGAAGATCACACTGGTACATGTCAGAACCAACACCACCGAACAACTCGTCTAGTGAACCAATATAGTATTTTTACACATACGCAATTCTTCACTCCTAGTAGTCATCCTAGAATTCAGGGTGTATAGTTCCTGGGTAATGTGTGTCTACGGACGCGCGAGCTCTTTCGGTGTCTTCATGCATTGCATTGTTGAGCTATAAGCTCCTTGACATGGGATTGATGATTATACAGATCTTCCTTTGTCACACTTGTTTCTAGTCGAAGCGTTATTTATCTCTTCACTGTGTCTATTTTGGCAGCTTGCATATCACTCTTTAGCTTTGACAAGGACTGTGTCAAATTGATCTCACGCTCTGTCAGACTCAGGATCCGCTGTTCAAGTTCACCTTGTGCTTTGAGGTGTTCCTTCTGTATTCTCTCAATTTCAAAGTCCTTTGCTGTAGTTTGAGTGACCACATCGTGAAGTTCCATTTTCCACCTGGACCTCTCTTTCTCTTTGTTCCCTTGTGATTATGGTCATATCCCCTTTTCAGGTTCTGGTGTGCATCTTGACTGTTGTTATATAACTGTTGTAGGTCAATGATGCGATTGTAGCCTCTAGATACTTAGTCTCGGTATCCTCTTGGGACATTGCTGACGTATCTGCCCTTTGTTTCATGGCACCCTGAGTACGTTCCAGTTCAGCTACGGTTTCCCTGGCATTGTTGGGCACTCACACTGCAACCGGGTGATGTCTTGTCTTGCTGACGTCAACTTGTTCTGATATTGGAGTGCACTCTTGTCTAGTACAGACAATCAGGTTGCTGAGGTTCTGGATCATTGAGATGACAGGGCCACATTGCACCTTCACGGCCCCGATGTGGAGCTCCAACGATAGGTGCCCTGTGTCATGAGCTGTGTCATGAGACAATTTCAGAACAGTGTTCTGTGGGGTGTTGAGTCCCGGTCGTTTAAGGCGTCAGTGTCTGTCAAACATCCTCCATGTGGAGAGAGTTTCAATTCACCGTTCCACGCTTTCCTTTAGAATACCCATAATGTACGTCAGCGCTTGGTCAGCGTGTTTGACCTGCTGTGCGTTTTGTATAACCCTACACTCTTCAATTGTGTCTCGTAGGCCGTTCCCCAGTCTACGGATGACAAGATCGTGGGCAAACAGCCACACAGTTCCATAGCCAGATCGAACCCTATGACGTTCCGAGCTCGTGTACTCCTCAAACGATTCAAACCACTTAGCCAGGTCTCCGAAAGTACTCTGCAGCGCCTCAACCGCTAAGCAGGTCTCAGCCAGGGAGGTGAGCTTGGGAGATCCTGCGACCGGGGCTGTGGAGACGCAGTCAGGCTCTGTGCTAGATGTTGAGGAGTCCACCTTGATAGCCAAAGGGAACAGTTTTGATATGATACGTCGAAGAACCTGGCACGAGAATCGCTTCCAATATTCGATCGAAGTGGACGCTCTACCGCTTTCGTCACCCCCCCAGCGTTGTGATCCTGAGCAGGTAGAGCTCCCAGAACCTGTGTTTGCTGACATTAGTGCCAGTCTGCGCTGCGCCCGCTTCTCTGGTAGTCTCTAGACAGTCCTTCTGCCATGACCACCAGCCTGGGTCTGGGTCTTGTTCGGCCTCTTTCCGTCTACTCTTTTGCTTTGGTCTCGACCGCTCTTGGTCTTCTCGCCTGTACTCTTGGTCTTCTCCTCTCCTGGTACTCTTTGTCTTCTGCTCCACTGTACCCAGAGGGCATTTGCCTCGGTCTGTATATTTGTTGCTCTCTTCTCTTTCTTGTCTTTCTTCTCCACTGTCTTCTTGTTCTGTCCCCAGTAGCACCTGATCCGTTGTCCCACCACGAGGCGATCTTGTTCGTTCTGGTTCTTTTTCACACGGGAGATGCCTCTTGAGGAGCTTTGAGGTTTGGACCGTCTTCTCCTTGACTTTGGTCCGACTTGTCCTCTTTCTCTCCACTGTTCATCTTCTTCTCCTTCCACTTTTCGAGTTCCATTTTTCCTCACAGCTTGAGCTGTAGACCCTCCGGTGATTGAGGCAATATCTAGGTTCCCGTTCTGCTCGCCCTCGGTCATGTGGAGGGTAACGTGCTTCTTTTTCTGATCCCGCGGGGACCCAGCCATCGTCGGTATGTCTGTGGACCGTAGCACACAGAGTGGTGCAGATGCCACCCAGGAGCAAGTTGTTCTATCTGCAACACAGCTCGAAACCCTCTTGGGGTCGGACTCACACACCACCGGTGAGGCTGTATAGGCGGTACTCCACAGCGTTGGACACAATTCGTCCTTCTCTCGATCACTCCAGAGTAGACGATCTTCCACTCTCTTTAACACAGCCGTTGTAGCTCTGGGCGGCGACCAACGGTCAGAGCTCCACAACACAGGGCCGTGGAGTATAACCGCCCAGTAGGGAGCCTGAATAAAGTGTCTGGTAGAAGTGCCTCCCGAGCACCTGGTCACCTCTAAACCCATGTACGTGAGCCTCCCACAATCAACCACTGCACCGAACACGGGACTGGTGGTGACAGGTCCGTGTGTTGGTTAACAGTTATGCGTGAGAGCGTACTTAGTTCCGTGTCCAACTGCCACAATACACAGGTCCCCCATAGTGCGCATTGGGGATCGGCTATCGTGGGGATATCACGGTCACCGCCAAACCGCAACCGCTCCAGGGTTAGCCTGCTCTGCTCGAATGTAACACCTTGAACGCAAGCGGAGCCCCGAGTGCGGACACGTTCCTCGCATACCACTTGTGAAGCCAGAGTATCTCTTTTTGTAGAGTCCGGGGTGTACGAGGTACACACTAAGGTATTGTGGACGTGACGGTTCACACTGGCGTATATCCTAGGAAACGAGCATCTCGGGTTGGTGGCCGTGAAACCGAGTCCCCTGTGAAAGGGTAGGTCAGGTGGCACACTGTCGTATGGGGGAGGTGTGTTCATCTTCACCCAGGCCAAGGGCGCTCTGGCCAGAACGCTGATCCTTTTCACCTTGTGGCCCTTGGTGTCGGTGTACGTATCGGAAAAATGTTTGGCTGTAACAAGACCGTAGATGTCCCCACAGTGGGTGTATACAGCCCGGAGAACAATATAACGCAAACTGGGGATCACAGGAGACTCTACGGGTATCACGAAAGACCCCGTCAAGGCCTGGCTCCGTTAGGAGTTACAGACATCGGTATCCGTTTCTCTATATCGAACATATGCACCCAGGTGTACTCTACACGACTTATAGCATCTAGGTCGTCGAACCTTACGGTTATGTGCCGGGTAGAGCTCCAGTCGCCTCTCTGACAGAGCTCCATGGTGAGCCTCACTGCGCTAGAGGGAGGAGGTGAGCGAGGGCCCGTTGGGGACAAGGGGACAGGAGACAGACAGAACGGAGACAGACAGACTTGGGTTTGAAAATGTTTTTATTTCACCTTATCACAACAAAATGAGACAGCTCTGTCTATAGTATGACAATTATAGCATGGCAATGACTAACTGTATATACACACAAAGCAAGGAACGGTCACTAGTCGTCAAGACAACTTTAGGCTTCTCTCGACAGTCTCGTCTTCCGAATACAGCCTGGCACCCCACAGTATCGTCGCATTGTGTCACGTCACCTTGGACTGGAGCAGACAAGGATAACTGATCGTCTGCTCCGAACACCAGTCGCTCATCTCGTATTCACAGTCCTCATCGGGACAGTCTTCGCTGCCTTGGACACTTGCTCTCCACGTCCCAGATGTCGAGGCAGCAGCTGCGTATTACACTTGAAAGCCTCCAGATTCTCGCTCACTAGCCTCAGGGTACTCCGAGGTCCATAACGCTCTCGGCCGCCTCGATCATGGCGTTATCAAACAGTGAGGGGTCCGCTTGCTCTACGAGAGGCTGTGTCTGATGTGAGGCCACGGTCTCCACTGTGGCTTTTGCTAGCAGACTCCATCCTGGTGAAGTCTCTGTAAGCGGTGTGAGTCCGATAGCACCGTTTTCTGCCCAGTCTGTTTGTGATGCTTGGGTACAGGTACAGGTTATTGTTATCGCTGGCGGAGCTCACTTGAGCGCCTCGGACTCGCCTCACTTCAGTGTCAGAAGTGTTTAGCCTCGTAATGTGTGCATATGATATCTTTCAACTTGGCAAACGGGTATATTGTGCAAGGCTCTAAACAGAGCCACATCTGCCTAGTACGCTTTACCCGAGGCTGTTTCAGCCATAGTCTAGTCGAGAGGGGGGCGGGGGGGGCTTATCGGGGCCTCGGGGCCTTATCACAACCCTTTGGCCGAGCGTACACTACACAGCGCGAGTAAAGCGTTTTCATGTCCACTAGTACTTGGAAAAGATGGGCTGCTTGCAGTTCATACCAAGAGGTATACATCTGTTTCATTTCGGTGAACGTGCAGGTGTTGACATCTCTGGTGCTGAGTGATGCGTTTACCATGGACGCGGCGCAGCACGAAGAGCCAAATTTCATTTGCTCGAAGTCAAATTCCACGTCTATGTTTCTCGGGTTGCCTTTCACCTCAGACGAGTGGAAGGTCTGATTCTTTAGACATCTCGAGCACCTCAGGTCTCCCTCCTGTCGGGAGGCTGGCTTCGGTAGGACGGGCATGAGGGAGTATTTGCCTGTGGTTGTGGTCTACCCAGTTGATGTGGCAGTTGAGCACTGCGTGGCAGCATCTGACACTCGAGCGGTAGTGTACTCAGCTTATGAAAATGCTGACTGTGGATAATGTCAACCGCTTGACTCATTGGGGGTGACACGCGCTGCCATCTCCAGTGGCTGATCCGTGGTGTACGTGACTGCTAGCTTGTAGTAACAGCTCAGGCCCCATCCAGAATGGAGCGTAAGCATAGGGTGTCCGACGGTTTTAACCACTTGGAAGGCTCTTATGAGCTTGGCATAGTAGGATTTCCTCTGCACCGAAAAACTGAATGTCGACCACTTTATGGATTCCTCCCAGCAACTGCCGCGTTCCACAGACTGTGAGCAGAGGTTGTTGGTCTTGTCAGGATCAATCCCGGCCTTTGGTTCCATTTCGTTGTACTCTTACCTTAGTGTTCAGTTGCCTTGGTGCGCTTACGCACACATCGGTGAAGACCGAAAGGTCCGTGTTTCAGTTTACGTTTCCTGCAAAGTCCTTTTTTGCACTCGACTCTCTCAGCCCCGGTTGCCACCGTGATACAGCTCTGAGACGTTATCATCGTCACAGCTGCATCGGATGCAGACTGAGAGACGGATCTGTCTCTGGGGTTAGGGTGTGCGAGGTGTCCCCTAAAACATGCTCCCTTGGTAGTAGTATGGAAGAGTCGGTGGGACAGCGGCCCTAGTGTAGGTGGAGGTTGTGGAAGCCGTGGCCGGTTGGAACAGCCAGGGTCGTATGATTCAGCTCTGTGTGGGTTAGTCAGCCAGGGTTGAACACATGCACTCGTTTGGATACTGTGATCATGGTTGGTTGTTCAAGCTCTGGTCTGGCATCTAGTCCCTGTGTGAGGAAACAGAATGCCTTGGCTCTAATCGCATACAAATTTCTCCCTTGACTCCTCCTTATTTAAACCGAGATCTTCGTTTGGTACCTATAGCAAAAATCAGCCAGGAGAGCCAGTCTGATCATAACTTCGTGGCCCTGCATCTGAGCCAACTGTCCTTGACTTGGCAGTTCAACACTCGAAGCTTTTGATTCAACTAGGGGCCAAGGACAGCTTCGTCCCACAACCCAAGACAAAAAGCTCGAAGCGCTGATTCGAAATCTTTGTTTAGAGGTAACACATCTTTATAGTTTTGTCTGCAACTGGGTGTCGATCACTGTCTCTGTTTAGAATGGCACACTGTGTTAAGGCACTCCTAGTAAGCCTGCAACAGGATGGATTTTTGAGGAGAAAAAACGGATCCCTACTGCCCTGCCAACCAATGGTCGGGTGCTTCTCAAGTCCCCCCGTGGTGTTGCATCTCCATTGTCCAAACCCCTCCCCGGACGAGGTGAAAAGGGAGGAACATATTTTGGCTTTACAGAGGTGAAACGGAAGTTAAAAAGACCCTGTTCACCTGGGTCCGTGCCAGGTTTACTGGGTCAAGGTCCTCCCCTGTACAAGGAAAACCTGACTGATGCAGCACTTTCAAGAGGTTGTTGATGTACACTCACAGACACAAGGGTGGTGAGGATGCTTTCACCCCAAGTGTGTTTGTCAAGTTCACAAAACCAAAGCACAGATGTATCTTTGAGCTGGCGCAACCTGCTGGAGGTGAGTGGGAGTACCTTCGAGCGAGAACGATCTAATGTATGAACGAGGAGAGGAGCCTCAGCACATGTGTTCCTGTACCTGATTCAGTTGCTGGATATATTTGTGAGCAGCTGCATCGAGGAGAAGGACCTGTAATCATGAGTGTTGCATCGGCCCCTTTCCTGGAGGTAATCGATCCCTTGGGTTAATATGAAGCCATGTTATTCCCTACTAGGATCAGCAAGTGGGTAAGAGGAACAGGAAAGGTGAGACCGAGGAGAGAGGGACCCTGATGAGAGATTGAAATGTTACATGTACGAGTAGCGACTCTGGACACAAAAGGGGGTGGACGTGTCAACGGGATGGATATACGACTCTCTCTGGACTGATCGAGCTTAAGCAAGATGCAGGGGTGAAGATTGTTCGAGAGTAAAGAAGAAGCTTTGTTGTGGACCCAGATGGGCGCACAGGATCATGGTTGAAGATAGGGGAAAATGATGGGAGGAAGGATAGGGCGAAATTCGCTCCTACCGATGTAGATAACATATTGGCTTAATGCAGTGCGCATATTTGGCACCATTTCAACATGCTGCCCTGTCAGCAAAACAGGATTACGAACGTAATGATAATCAAGGGGTCTATGACAAGTTTTAGATGCGGCGTCATCAGAGCGCCAACCTGATGACAGAGATCAGTAGAATGTAGAGAAAGTGCTTACACCACCGTAGGGTTGTGGAGGACAAAGGCAACACACTTGGCTTTGGCAAGGTTTAGGCGAAGACAAAAAGACCCCTCAGAATAGGCTAGGTTGGGGGGTCTTCACCTCCCCAGTTCGGGATCGGGAATACCAGCACAAGAAGACGATGCTGAACACCGGCCTGAACCAGAACCGAGATTACGATGAGTAACAGATATGAACCGAAAGCCCTGGGGGGTTAACAAGAAAGATACTACCAGCTAAAACAGGTTTAACACGGGCGAACACAGAGGAGGCCGTGTTAAAGCATGAGGACCCGGATACAACAACTTGGTACACGAGGAGACTCTAACAACAACACAAGTATCAGCTAACAGTGTCCACTTGGAGCTGCATGTGCACAATGCTCACTCTGGCCATGACCATACCGTATAGGCTGTGATGATGGTATGTGGGTTGCTCAGCACCGATATTGGCCCGTGCTAGTGAGATGCTAACTGTGCAAAAAGATTATGGCTGCCAAGTAGACACCGGAAAGGATGATGATAGCACCACCAACGTGTTGAAGGGTTATGGTTCGTTAAACAAAGCTGACTGGACAAGCCTCTTTGGCAACCCTGGAATGAAAGGTGTCAACTATACGACCGGATTCTATGGAGTGGTTGCAAGGGACCCACAACCGCCCCCGAAAGAGGTGTGAATATGATGGGATAAAGAAGTGAGGATATGCGGAGAAGAATATGTTACAACAGGGTGTTGTTAGGAGCGAGATGGGTGTATGAAAGGTTCTGGCGCCAACGCAGAGTACAGATATGCGCCCATGATGGTGATGGTAGATGAGGACATTACAACACCAGCAGCACCAGCTACGGATTCAGTCAAGCTGCTCTAGGCAGGGCTGTTATTATCCTGTGCTGGTGTTCAGCAACAGGTGCTACCGACACAACACTGTACAGTTCTGTGGGGGTAAAGACTTCAGCTGTGTCACAGTTGGACAAGAAGACCAATGATCAGATGACATGTCGAGAGGATTAAGAGAGGCAAACCGTTGCCCAGGATAGACGTGGTGAACCGTATCAAGATGATGACCCCTGAGCTGAATGAAACAGAGTTTGCCTTACTAGTGTTGGCTGTGAAGGGCAACAACATCGGTAGGTATGGAAACAAGAGGACTTTGTCTTATTCTTCTTCAGCAGCCGCCGTTCTACATCATCATCACAAGGGAACAACAACCCATGTTTGCCTGACCATTGGGTGGTATAAATCCAGCTAGACAGGAGCTTGGCGGTAGTCCCGAGAAGAGGGACCACAACGAAGAAGAAGGCCAAGGTTGACAGCGAACTGACAAATATTTGAAACCGATGTGGACTTTGGGTTTGGACGACTCTGACTGAGGGTTGTGTTTCTGTGCCGCTGTCTACATGTGAAGAGGGTGTGCATGTTTCTGTCTCCTACCCTATATTATGTATTGATATTATGTACTGATACGGTGTGTTATTGTGATGGGTATATGGGGCTATGAAAATAAAAGTATAAGACACCTTGTCTATGTTGTAGGGTTGGTATTACAGTAAACATAGTAACGTAACATGAACACTACACACATATGATAATTATAGTTGTAGCAGTTTGGAGTACAGTCCCCCGCACACCTTTCTACACACACACCACACACACACACACACACACACACACACACACACACACACACACACACACATAGAAACAATATATGTCGCTATATACTTGTACAGTTCATGTGGTATCCGCGAGGATGATACCTCGAGCCCCAGGGTTTGAGCCCACCCGGAAAGGTTAGGGAATAAACATTAGGAATATATGAAATTGAGCATGTTTACAGGTGTAACATTTCAACTATAACCATCAACTGCCTATATGCACACCATCCTGAATCTCACGGTGAAAATAAACCCATTCTCCATGCTGCTGATTGTACCTACGTAACCCGACTCAATTTACACTGAGTGAGTTACAAACTCCTGCCGTTCTGGACTCTCCACAGCTTAGTGAGCTCTAGCCCCCGTGTTCAACCCGGGCTGCATGAGCGGATTGAGTATGCCGCTGACCGAGATGAGTCTGTGACAGTTTGAAGCTAGAGCGCGGACAGGTGATCTTGGTAAACCTGCAACTAAGAGGTTCCGGGTGTGACATCCTCGCCACATTGGGTGGGTCAAAGGAACACATGCCATATATGGTCAACAACACATGAGGTGGACACTGGGATAATCCTTTCCACGTGCTCTCTCACCAGAGCCTTTATATCTGGAGAGCGCTTATTCCTCAGTTTACAGTATAGTCGCCTGTACTGGGGGCCGAATATCGCAGCCTGCTGCTGCACAGAGTCTCTCCATTTGTTCTGTAATCTTGGCTTTTTGTTTTTGGGTGAATGGTGGGTGTCCTCGCCACTGTAGTGGTCACACGAAGTCCTCCCAAGAAGGCAGTTTTCGTAACATGTTTTAATGGCAATGGCTACGAAGAACAAAGTTCTGGGATATCGTTACTGACCCTGGGTGGTGGGATGTGTCCACATCGCAGGACATAACTAGGTACGATAATTCGCGTTTACTAATGGCCGAATGATACACCACGTAAGTCAAAGCTCCTCCTCTCCAGTGGAAGCCTTGTTGAGTGT
>NW_025533585.1:0-13240 GCF_020615455.1 Coregonus clupeaformis
ATAAGAGGATGTATATGGAGAATGCACACTTCATACAGTGTGTGTGTGTGTGTGTGTGTGTGTGTGTGTGTGTGTCTACCCAGTATGTATAGTACTGTATGTACAGTCAGGTGGGGTCTCATTCTCTCTGGAGATTCATCTTCCCCTCCCTGTGCAAGCGGCTCCTCTGACTTCATTTGCTCTGTGTATCCATTAATAATTAATAGTGAGTGTTAGTAAGGCGGAGAGCTCTGGCTTTAGGCCCCGTCTTCCTCTCCTCCTCCATCCCTCCATCCTTGTGCATCTCTCCCTCTGTCCCTTTACTGCTAAATAGTAATTTCCCCTCCCTCTCTCCCTACCGCCCTCCTAGACTTTCTCCTCCCTCCTCCCTCCCTCCCTCCCTCCCTCCTCCCTCCCTCCCCGCTGGGACAGCTTGCTGTTCAGACTACCTGAGTGTACTGGATGTACCAGCTCCCCCAGAGCACTGACGTGTCACTAGTTTGCCTTTGAAGGGATGAGAGATGAATGAGATTCTCTCTTCTTACGCTTCTGCCCTCTCACAGCACTACCTGATGAAACACACGCGCACGCACGCACACACACACACACACACACACACACGCACACACACACACACACACACCTAAAGGGACTCACTATAATCGTTGCGATAATCAATGCAGTGCACTCTCTCATAACTGCGTCTTTCTACCAAGTCAATTCCTACTGACGATGATGATGACACGGGCTATGATTATTCTCATGGAGGCATAATGATGGCTGTAGAAGGCTGTTTTTATGTTTCATATTTACAGGAGATGACGGGAAAGCTTTGTGTACGCCTCAGGGCCCAATCTCTCTGTATTTACCATCTGCGTGTAGAGCAACTGTTTGTTTAACTCACTTTTTGTCTCTGGAAGGTCCTGTAAAGTTCAAGACCAAGGGCATTTGAGGCCCTGATATTTTTTATTAGTAGAGAGGCAGGAGGGTCTAGTGGGCGGACCGGCTGTCGTAGAGCCCTGTTACCATGGAGAGGGTCGAGCACGTCCTATAAGGGTCACGCACCAGCGCCTAGCAGCCAATGGCACGGCGGCAACTCAGAAGCGTTCGACAAGAGTTCATCAGATGCATATTTCTCTTGGCTATATTTCTCTTGGTTCCAGCTGGTACCGTTATATGTCTATGAACATGGCTGTGTTACGATGAAACCGTTCCCCATTTCCCACCGTCATTGAGTTCCCAACGTCCCTAGAAGGAACTTTCACCCCCCTCTCTCCCTCACCCCTTCGCTCGCACCATTCCCTCCCTCACACCCTTCCCCTGACTCCCCCTTCCGGTCAGAGGATGCTGCAGAATCAGCCCTTTTTATTCCACTTAACATTTGAACATGGTGCTTAATGCGCCATCCCCTCAGGGTACCTGCAGTCTACTGACATGCATTAGCATGAACAGGGGGGGTTATTCTACAGTAAATGCCCTAAACAGCCAGAACAGGCAGCCTTTTGAATCTTCTTTAATGGGTTGAGTAGCGCTCAAGTCTCATGTGATTACAGGGTGGTTTATTATGCACCACACTCAGTGTATATACATATACTATATAGTACACACATATAAAAGTACTCATAGGCAAGCAAGCACACACATGCACCTTTTATATAGGGCTACATTTTATATAGGCCTACTGTGCAGACACATACACACACACACACACACACACACACACAAACACACACACAAACACACACACACTCTCCCCCACCACCCCACACTCCACACACCTCATCCCAAAGCTTTTGGAATACATTAGCTATTAGCATGGCTCCTGATTACGGGGAAGCAGTTTTCCCAGTCTTTCTCTCCCTCCGCCTCACCTCCAGGCACTGCTTTGGAAGTGTAATTAGTAGTGCGGCGAGAGCGGATTTACATCCCGCTGTGTCCTCTCTCAGATCTCATCTCCTACTGTAATTTTCAATAGGTGTCGGTAGCTAATTCCATAAGCTATAGAGACATCAATGGGCTGGGCTAGGCTATGAAGACTCAAACTAGCCCTGTGTGACAGATAAGAGTCTTAGCTACTCTTCAGCAAATTGCTGAAAGGAGGGTTTTTCAAAAGAAACTTAGAGACCCAAAAAGAGCCAACCCTTGTTTTTCAGGGTTGTCTGTTTTGATGAGGTGTCACTCTCTATTTCCTGTGGCTCAAACTGGAAACAGGAAGCTGGCTCAGCTGTGTCTCTGTAGAGCAGAGAGGTTATCAGTGGCAGGCCTCAGCCCTGTTCCCTTTGGTTTCTCACTGTCATCCATCTGCAGGCCCCGGCTCAGGCGCATCAGGGTGAAAGTTAATATGGCGCCCAGCCACGCAAACATATAAGCAGAGCCACAGGAACCAGAGCCACAACATCCTGGCAACCTGTGGCCTGACTGCCTTGTTATTGACGCCTCCTGGGGAGGGCTCCCGATTGGCACCCTTGGCCCCTGGAAAATGGGCTCTCAGCACCTCTCTTGACTCCCACCCCCTTGACTGAGGCAACCAGGCTCTTTTATTGGATGGCTCTCGAAGCTGAGAATGAAAACAATAGAGATTTATGACTCATGTGGCCCTGCTCAGCTCGCATTCGTGTTTCCTTTGCCAGGGACGAGGTGTAAGTCACTGCTCTTTCCCTGCCGCTGCTCTCTCGCTATGCTATCCCTTCGCTTCCTCCCTCACATTTTCCACAATCCTCCAGTACAACGTTCCCTGCTCTTCTCCTCCCCCTCTCCTGTCTTCCAACCTCCTCCATGGTGCTGTAGTTGCAATTAACATTCTTGCTCTGTACTCTCGGAGCACTGCGAACACACACAACTCCAGGTCCATTATCCCCGACATTCCAATGAGCACCTTTGTTCACTAGCTGCAGCGAGTTGAAAGGCATCAAATGTACACCGTTCCACGTTTTCTCGAAACATTTAGAGCTAAAAGGGGAACGTTTGGTGTATTTCAGTGCAGCCAAGCTTTTTTCCTTCCCTCTTACAGTAGAGCTGTCAGCTGTAGAGGGGGGCAAACAAATGCAACCAGCGGGAGGTGAGTGTCTGTTTGATGCCACCCCCCTTCAGAGGTAGTAGGAGTCATACTCTGGGGCTGAGCATGCTGGGAGGCTGACAGGCCTTATTCTCTCTGTCTTGCTCTGCCTCTTGTGTCTGAGACAGTCTCCCCCCGGGTCCCCTTTAGATTACAGCTAAATACAGTACACACATTGTGCGTGTGTGTGTGAATACGTGTGTGTGTTCATGTGTGTATGTATGTGTGTGTGTGTCTGCGTGTTTGTGTGTGTATATTTGTTTTAGTCTTTGTCTAATAGAGGAATTTGTACTCTCATTACCTTCTTTGCCCTGTAGCCTTAATGTTACCCAAAATGTACACCACTTCAACTGAATATTGCACAAAGTCAGGAAAAAGCTGTTTCCTGAACGTCACCACCAAATGATAAAGCAGGTCTGTCTGACGTCTAATCTTTCCATCCCCAATGTTTTTCACTCTAGCACATCTCCCATCTATTTTCCCCCACATTTACTCTCCTTCATATTGTACCTCGGAGTGTTCAAACGTGTAGCTCTAGCAAGACCCGAGGAGGCAATAACAACAAGCAGGAAAAAGTGCCCTGGGATCAATAAGGCAATTTTCGGGCGGGTCAGCTGCTGACACTCTGGTTATTTACACTGAAGGTGGTGGGTGTTGGGGGTAGACATATTACCCTGCTTACCTAACTCCCTCAGGATCTTTTGATCATGACGAACAGCCCCTGTGGTGTCCAACCACAGGCAGACATACCCCCAGTCCAGTTCCCTGCCTCCCCTGCCTCGGCCCTGCAATGGGCAGCCAAATTGCATATTCTTTGCCTGCAGGCTGGAGGGAATGTTTATGTGTTGCGTGTGTTGGGGAATGTCAGTGTTTGGTGCTGTTGTAACATGTAGGTCTACTTATGTGTGCAAGGTCGTGGATGTGTCGAAACAACAAAACAGGAATAGCCTACAACAGAGGAACATCTTGAGATCTTGGGCTACCTATTGGTAGCATTTTGCACCTTATTTTCCTCCTACATCGCTGTAAACATTAGACCCTCTGAGTGTCATTCTAGCTGACTGGGAAACCAATGCTGTTGTGGAAGTAAAACCCATAAAAATATAATATTACTCATGTCGTGATTCCTCAGAGGCAGGCATGGGAGCAGATATGGCCTGCAGACGGGCGGCAGGGGTCACTCAAGGCGAGGATTCACCCAGGGGAGCGGGACGTGTGTGGGACAGCTGTCTCGGGGCTGAGCTAATCCCTCTGATCCCTGCGTTGAGCTCAGCTTCCCACTGGAACTAAGGGGGGGATGCTAACAGGGATTGCCTAGCTTTAGAGAGCAGGACAACAAGGGGGAAGGAGATATCTACAGTAGGGAAGCCTATAGCTTGCCTAGGTTGAGAATGAGGCTCTGATACAGATTTAACCTAGGTTGAAGGTGGGACGCTAACAGGGCTAGCCTAGCTTTAGAGAACAGGACTCTAAGTGTAAGCCTTTCATCACATTCCCAGTGGGTCAGAAGTTTACATACACTCAACGTTTTGGGTAGCCTTCCACAAGCTTCCCACAATAAGTGAATTTTGGCCCATTCCTCCTGACAGAGCTGGTGTAACTGAGTCAGGTTTGTAGGCCTCCTTGCTCGCACACGCTTTTTCAGTTCTGCCCACACATTTTCTATAGGATTGAGGTTAGGGCTTTGTGATGGCCACTCCAATACCTTGACTTTGTTGTCCTTAAGCCATTTTCCACAACTTTGGAAGTATGCTTGGGGTCATTGTCCATTTGGAAGACACAAGCTTTAACTTCATGACCGATGTCTTGAGATGTTGCTTCAATATATCCACATAATTTTCCTTCCTCATGATGCCATCTATTTTGTGAAGTGCACTAGTCCCTCCTGCAGCAAAGCACCCCCAAAGCATGATGCTGCCACCCCCGTGCTTCACGGTTGGGATGGTGTTCTTCGGCTTGCAAGCCACCCCCTTTTTTCTCCAAACATAACGATGGTCATTATGGCCAAACAGTTCTATTTTTGTTTCATCAGACCAGAGGACATTTCTCCAAAAAGTATGATCTTTGTCCCCATGTGCAGTTGCAAACCGTAGTCTAGCTTTTTTATGGCGGTTTTGGAGCAGTGGCTTCTTCCTTGCTGGGCGGCCTTTCAGGTTATGTCGATATAGGACTCGTTTTACTGTGGATATAGATACTTTTGTACCTGTTTCCTCCAGCATCTTCACAAGGTCCTTTGCTGTTGTTCTGGGATTGATTTGCACTTTTCGCACCAAAGTACATTCATCTCTAGGAGACAGAACGCGTCTCCTTCATGAGCAGTATGACGGCTGCGTGGTTCCATGGTGTTTATACTTGTGTACTATTGTTTGTACAGATGAACGTGGTACCTTCAGGTGTTTGGAAATTGCTCCCAAGGATGAACCAGACTTGTGGAGGTCTACAATTTTTTTTCTGAGGTCTTGTCTGATTTCTTTTGATTTTCCCATGATGTCAAGCAAAGAGGCACTGAGTTTGAAGGTAGGCCTTGAAATACATTCACAGGTACACCTCCAATTGACTCGAATTATGTCAATTAGCCTATCAGAAGCTTCTAAAGCCATGACATCATTTTCTGGAATTTTCCAAGCTGTTTAAAGGCACAGTCAACTTAGTGTTTGTAAACTTCTGACCCACTGGAATTGTGAAACAGTGAATTATAAGTTAAATAATCTGTCTGTAAACAATTGTTGGAAAAATTACTTGTGTCATGCACAAAGTAGATGTCCTAACCGACTTGCCAAAGCTATAGTTTGTTAACAAGAGTGGAGTGGTTGGAAAACGGGTTTTAATGACTCCAAACTAAATGTATGTAAACTTCCTGACTTCAACTGTATATATGGATAATTTATAAAGCCAGGCACATTTAACAGTTAGGCTGTTGATTATAGACCTAATTAAGTTGGGGTTTCCTCTCTCACTTTTCTTAGGCAATTAAGGCAAGGGCTGTTTTCTCATCTCCTAACTCCTCTGTTGCCTTAACACCAATATGCTGGTTAACTTTGCTATTATGCACATAGCAACATGGTCTAGGAAAAGGCGCCAATTCAAAAGTACATTGATGCGACCACTATCAAACGCGGGAGAAAGCGCATTTGTTATAAAATCATATTATTTGTGTTAGTGTTGTGCCATTGTCCTTAACCATATACAATTTCAGAAGTACATGTCTTAGAGTGATGGACTGTGCCATTCCCACGGCCTCCACAATGGATTAGTCCACTCAGACAGGCGCGAATCAGACAGGTGTCTTGTACACCATTAATTGTATTTATTTTTTGCTACTGCTCGACTAAAGAAATCCGGATTGTCTGGTCTTGGAAAGGCATCCTTTTCAATAGAGTGGCACACTGTGTCTTACTGGTCCCGAGCTGGAAATGCCACAGAGAGCAACGATGACAAATTCCTAATGGATTAATCAAGGCATGCAGGAGTGAGAGTGATGGTGAGCACTGGTCGCTTTGGTTTGTGTCCTACCGTGGGCTGACATTGCTGGGAGAACATTTGGCTGTTCGGGGGGATGCGCATGCTGTGTTTCTCATTCCCGGGATTTATTTTAATGAGGTAGCGCACCACGATGGATTACTACGCCGGCATATAGACCGACTCCTGTTGCCGTGTGGATATTGGAATCCTCAGAGGACACTGAGTTCAGCAGGAGATTTATGTGCAGCTCATGAATTACTACAGCTGTGAATTGGTTCTTAGATAGTAAGTTGTAAGAAATAGTAGGTGTATCTAATTTCCCCCATCACATAGCTCGTTGTAACTCGTAAAGATCCAAGTTTGCCCGAGCGCATCTACAATGCAAATTACGAACATCAGTGCTGTTTTGGATGACCTTCAGATCACAAACCGTAACTGTGATGATATATTTTAAATGGAACTAATGCGTAACGCCTGGACTATGCAATATGCAGTATATATGCAGTATGAAAAAATGTATGCACTCACTAACTGTAAGTCGCTCTGGATAAGAGCGTCTGCTAAATGACTAAAATGTAAAATGTAAATATAGACCTACAGTCTTTTTGCCACTACATTCTACCCATGTACTCTGACTAGTGATGGGATTGTTCAGCAATCTTATCACGTCATAACACTCACATTAAGTGGTCTGGCTGTCAGATGTCGGTTATGCTATTTCCACCAGATACCCAGAAAGCTTGACTGATACCGTAGGGGGATACAGTCTTTAATGTGGCTCAGGTATGTAAGCTCACCCCCTTAAGCTATAGTGAAGGGAAACACCAGGCATGCTAGTGGAAAGTAGACATGAGTGACGAGTCTAACGACTGTCTATGCATCTACAATGGACACATCAGACTATATGGAGACCCCATCTGATTACATTGTGGCGCCACCCGAGCTGGGTGTCCTCCCCACAATCTGACCAATCTCTTTCCCCAATTACTGCAGTAGGCTGGTGGCCTATTTGCTTGTTGATGCGCACAGGGATGGCACGCTCGGCTAGACGAGGACGCCGGCGAGGCGAAGAAGGCTTGTGTAGGAGGAGCAGGGAATGAATGTTGATTCGCTTTGTCTCTGTGGCTGGATGGGTCTTAGTCTAGCCAGGCTAGGTACTCAGTAATGCTACATTTCCAAGTCTGTGTGCCAAATGGCCCCTTATTCCCTACATAGTGTGCTACTGTTGACCAGGGCCCATAGGGTTCTAGTTAAGACTAGTGCACCAGGTAGGGAATAGGGTGCCATTTGGGACGCAGTTCAAGTGTAATTAGGATGTCTGATGATTAGTGATGATTTATTGTTTCATCTTTCATAATGCAGGCTGTCTGTCTTGTCTTTTGAAGGGTGTTTTTCTTCTGGATCCTTGTTCTGCTTAGAGGATCATATCTCATTGCGAATTTAATTGCGTGCGTCTGTCAAATGGAATCACTTGAGTCATTAGTTAAGAGTGTTTTTGTGTAAGCGCATAAGTGTGTGTGTGTGTATATCCTTTGGTTAAAGTATGTCAGTGTGTTCAGTGCACACAGTGTAGGTTAGGACTTTGTACCTGTATACAAATGTATCTCATTAATATGATGTATGGGTTTGTGTGTATGGGCTCTCTGTCATCCCCCTTTCCACCCGTAGCGCAAATTATGCATTAACTATATGTGTAAATACATAATAAAGTTGACATTCTATATCTATCTCAGAAAGAGACATCCACATAGCAGAGAGAGAGATGCTGTAGTATGGGAATCGTTGCAAAGGTATAAGACAGTGTCTCCCACCTAGAGAGATAAATAGAGAGTGAGAGAGGGAGAGGAGGGGATGAGGATGAAGGATCTGGGGGCGGTTGAAATAATATTTGGGAGAAAAGAGTAAACATGAGACTCTAGTGATCTGTGCTCTGAGAGAGAAGAGAAGGTAATAACACCATGAGCCTCAGTCTGTCTTCTGTAAAGCACTATCACATTATTTGTGCTTCACTATAAAGACATTACTGGGTGGTATGGGGTATGAATGAAAAAGTCTGCCTTTTGTTTTGTTCAAGTCTGAGACAGAATCCTAACCCCCCTCCCTGCCCAGCGCCCCATAGATGAAGACCCCCAAAGAAAAACAAAGCGAGCCATTGTTTTTGGGCAGCTTGGTGGAACGATAGCGTACCCCTCAAAAAACCCAAAACAGCAATAGGGGAGGCCTCAAAGTCTCAAAGCAGAGTTGACACCCAATAGGGTGAATGACAACCTAGTTATTAGAGCAAAGGATTCTGGGATGGAGAAGGGAGGGGGTTACGCATTCACAGACAGACATGGACGGAGTCTTTTCATTGGAGAGAACAGTGTCACTCTTTGTTATTGTTGGAGGTCACAGATGCATGCTGTGGATGAGGACCATTGTATTGGGCAGAGGGGGCGGGGGGATGGATGGCACCATCACCACCACTGAGGTGACAGTCAGGGAGGGCTTAGAGCCATCCCCGTGGTCTCACTGTGACAGACATGCCTGGGTGACATCACTGCTTCCTTGTTCCCTACCCTGCTGAGTGCCAATTAAACAGCCCCTCCCTCTACCAGTCTCCAGGGTCGTATTCATTAGGCACCAAACAGACTGAAACAGGGAGGGGCTACCTGGACTTGTTCAATAACAAAGGCTTACTTCTGTTGTAATTTGCAAAAAAAAAATCTATGGTGTGCTATAATGAATACGAACCAGGCCTTTGTGTCTCACAGAAAGGCATCGGAGTAAAGTCTGTTGACATTAAAAAACAGGATGTTGTGTGGCCGATGATAAGGCATGTTGTTTGCCATTATATACGCCCACCAATTATCTCTCCATGGCACTAGCTGTCATGTATCACAGTTTCCCACGTCCTGCCTGTCTGAATCATCCGCTCATCATGACTTCCAGTCACATCTCTCTTTGTCTAATCTAGGGATTGATGGAGACACTTACAATTGCCGCTCTCGGTTGGGTTATGAAGAACCCTTGTGTGTGTGAGTACACATCTGAAAGAGGTCAACTGTATGCCATTGATTCATCACAGTATTTGAGTATCTGAGTCCGCTCTCACACGTCACTATCAGACCATCTCATTCCCAACCGCGATGAGATTGAACGGCCTCTCTGATTGGTGGGCGGTGATGGTGTCGCTTGTCGTCCGTCTCCAATTTCAAGGAGAACGTCGCCCGTAGCGTCCGTTTCCTCTAACCTTGATTCCATTAACACTTCCCCGAATCTCCAACAAAGAGAAGGCAATTTCCTCTGATTGCCTCTCCCTCTCTCTGTGTCCTTGATAACTGGAGTGAAATGGAGCTTCAATAGAGCCTCAATGGCCTTGTGGGGAAGTGAGTTCTCCAGCTTGGCACCAATGGAACATTGACTTTGAGTTTACAGTAAAACCAATGGAGTCTGTAATAGTGTTCAGAGTTAAATGAAGTTGTGATGTGATTTTTGACCCGCTGACTGATACACCAGGATATCCAGCAAGCCGGTACCATACTAGTCTCTTTGTGATTAGATGATGTTGGCCATGGTCGAAAGCAGTCATCTTGCCTGAGGGTTTATCTCTGTAAATGTCAAGAGGGATGCATATTGGCAATAATGTCGACAGCAAACAATAAACATATTTTCGAACAATCAAAGAGGTTAGTGTTGGGTGCCATATGGAGTCACATGTTGGACTGCAAATGGACACAGGCACGTTTGACACCCCTGTTCTAAGCATGGGTGTTACAAGGGTGTTAGAATACCCTTGTGGCTCCCTCCCTATTATTTGCTTCAGGGTAATTTTTTAAGGAATAGTTTAGATGTCTGTTTTATCTCCTCTTAGCAATGCAGACAGTTTTTTCCTGGCGCACAGTCAAACTGCAGCTTTCCCTTTCTTGTTAACTGCTGATATCACATTGGACTATCCAGCAGCGGAGTATGAGGAAGTAAGCACAGTGTTGTGCCGTTTTTGAAGTTATTGGAGCCAATCAGAACAGACTATATCAACTTTTGCTTCTGTTACTGAGGATAAGAAGCAATCTATTTCTGTTCCTATGAGATAATATTTGTAATAACGACCAAAGCTACTATACATTGTGGGGATCGCTAATTCACACTCGTCACAAGACATTGACACCTGCATCTCTCCAAACTCTTCCTTGGCTAAACTTCTTGACCTCAAATCCCTTTGTTACACCAGTGCTTAGCTTGCCATTACAACGTGGTGTAGTGCAGAATGAAGAAGGGCTTTGTCATTGTCAGAGACGGTCCCCGGGCAGTGTCTGTTTGTTCCCCTAGTGTAAGAGGTGGATGGTTGACTGACATCTTATTATGGGAACATGTTTCCTTCTGACAGGCCTCTTATTCAACAGAGAGGATGATAAGAGAAAATGTCTGCCTAGCCCAAAACACTCTGTATGTGACCCAAGTAACACTCATTCATACTTCCGTCTCAACTTATCTTAAATGGGTTTGAGATATAAGTTGCCTACAGTAGGCCTAGATCTAGGACCAGTTTTTCTAACCTCCATTCTAACCCTAATCATTTCAGAGGGGAATAAGCAAAACATCACCCAAGATCAGTACTCAGGGAAAGCCTTGATCTTAGGGATATCATCTATCTCCTCTTTAGATAACATGAAGATACAGAGGATCAAAATTGAACATTAACAGTTAATGAGTCACGAAAACCATCATCGAAACCCATCATCGAAACCCATCATTGAAACCCATCATTGAAACCCATCATTGAAACCCATCATTGAAACCCATCATTGAAACCCATCATTGAAACCCATCATCGAAACCCATAATTGAAACCCATCATTGAAACCCATCCCCCCATTTAAATCTGTATCACTCTGTTTCTTTTAGTTTCTCTGTACGTCTCACACACTCCGACTCCAGGCCCGAATTATGAAGCAGATGGTTTCCTTGTGGGTGTGCATGTCTGTGTGAGATTATTTGAGGTGCATCTCTGTCTTTATTTTACAAATAGAGCAATCTCTGGACTACTAAACCAGATGTGTAATCCAGGTGCGGAACTTTGGTTTTAGAAGTGTGGGGGACACAACCTGGCCGTCCTTTTGCCGTATTCTTTGCATTCGTTCAGCCATTCAACCAGCCTCCCTGCACGCTCCAATGTGTCCATGTGGTCCTAAATACAGCCCTCTAAAACCGCTAAACAGCCTCCAGAGGTGTCCGTATGGTCCTAAAGCACGCCGGCGCTGCTTTTTGTATCACAATGAAATTATAAAACTCAAACAAAAACTAAATTACAGAATGTCTGGGCATCCCGTCCCTAATTCCACCCATGGTTTAATCTCTGCTTGTCTATGTGTTTCAATATGTGTGAAATACATCCAGTCATCTTATTCAGTAACGGAGGCACTTTGTGACTTATAACCTATAATTTACGTTCTCGGAATGTTATAAAATCTCCCAGGAAAACCTTCAGGGAATCATAATAAAACGTTCTCAGAACCTCCCTGCAACCTAAATATTAATGTTCCCAGAACAGGCAAAATGTTAACTTCCGTTCTCTGAACGTTTAACCTTTTGACGCGTATGATCACGTATTTGTGATCATTGTTGAGTGGTCCCTGCAGCGTACGATCTCAAATATGTAATTGGAGCAGTAGCAACAGAACGTAAGACACAACAAACGCGTCTAAACAGCATTGTTGTCTGAACAGCATCTAAATATGTTTTTGTACTGATTGAAAATACAGGTCTTAAACTTTATTCCTCAATTTGACCTTTTATTGTAAAAGATAAATGCGAACTTCATCACACGGAACACATCCACAGCCAAACTCATTCCATAAACCAGTCTAAATTACAGGTTGTGCTGACAAAAAACAAAACATAAATTAGTGACCTAACAGCTAGAATAGTTTACAATGTACCACATCTCTGGTGAGCTTAAGAGGCTAATGTAATGTTGTTTGGAAAATAAATGTGTGTCAGCTAAGCTAACAACAGCTAAATTCTTTATGATGGCAGCGATGTTTGTTTATGTTTGACTTGGTGAAAACTCCCAATCCCAGAATGCCATTCACTATAAGACGCAAATAAACAAATTCAAAGATGGCTGCGCTCATTGCCTGAAAAATATTAACTTAGTTTATCCACTTTTCAGCATATTACAAATCGTCAATGTACTTGTCACAGTGTATACAAGAACCGGAGCACATCACTTGACAAGTCGTTTACCGTTTTTGACAAATCACAAGGCAAATCAAATGTTTTCACCTCACAGATCATCACACCAAATACAAGCCTACTGCCTAGCCTAACCATAGCGCGAAAGCTAAACAGGGATGAAACCATTTTTAGGGGGTTTGTGGGGGGTTCATTTCATTTGTGTGGGGTTTTCAAGTCCATGGGGGTAGAAATGGGGAAAGGGATCATGGGGGATATGATGCAGGAAATATTACTATGATGGGGGATTTATCAATAAATGGGGGCAAACATAAGAGAAGTTTATACGCTAAAGTAAAACAAAACCCCTGGAAAGGGGTCTGAGCGGCAACCTGAGATACCAAAGTTACCATCTGATGCCGCGTTCAAAACAACTTGGGAACTGGGAAATCTTCTGACTTCCGACCAGTGGGTTCAAGACAACTGGGAACTGGAAAAACGAGGTCCGACAGGTAAAAATAGTTTAGAACGGGTCATCCAACCTCGGAATTCCATCTCGGGTACAGGCCTTTCTAGAGCGTCTGCTAAATG